>NW_026706165.1:0-266486 GCF_029867415.1 Vicia villosa | reverse complement strand
GGAGTATGTGGCGCCTACTATTGTCAATGGTGAAGTGGGAATCGAAATTGATGAAGAATATATAGCAACTGAAATCCAATTTTGGGGAAATGCTCTAATCTTGTATGTGATTGGAGCAAATATGAGCATGTATACAGTCAAAAACTACATGGTAAAAACATGGAATTTTGTGCGAGCACCGGATCTATATTATCACGAAGAGGGATATTTCTTGGTACAGTTCAATTCCCTTGAAGATAGAGAAGTCGTGATGATGAAGGGGCCATACACCATCAGGAACATGCCTCTGATTTTGAAGGAATGACGCCCTGATTTTGACCTAAAGAAAGACCTGCTCCAAACACTACCTATTTAGTTGAAGCTTCCTCAGCTCCCACTGCATTTATGGTGTGTGAAGAGCCTAAATAAGATAGGTAGTGCAATAGGAACTCCTCTAGTGACAGACGAATATACTGCAAACAAGCTACGGGTGTCGTATGCTCGAATCCTAGTGGAGGTTGATATAACACAAAACCTTGTCAAGGAGATTGCCATCAAAGATATTGAAGAAGATCTCCTATCAAAGCTCTCCAGCCCCAAAAAATTAGGACATAACAGAATTGTAATACAAAGAATATCTAGTCGCCCTCAGAGAAAATATCTATGTTGGAACTTCAATGAGGTATATATGCCTCCCTTAGAGGCAATATCTATGTTGGAACTTTAATGAAGTGTCGATTTTGTCCTCAGAGGCAATATCTATGCTCGTATTTCAATGAAGTATCCTTGTTATTCTTTAAGGAATTATCCATGTTGAAACTTCAATGAATTATCATTTCCATTCTTAGAGGCAATATCTATGTTGGAACTTCAATAAAGTATCCTTGCCTCCCTCAGAAGTCATATCTATGTTAGAAATTCAATGAAGTATTATTGTCGCCTTAAAAGACAATATTTATATTAGGCCATCACATGATGATCCTCGCCAAGAGAAAATCAAGAAACGATTGAGGGAGTCGCCCCAAGGAGAAATTTATTTAATCAAGGAAGCGTGAAAGATAAACAGCTAAAAATTTAGATACCTAAAGCATTGAGTCCTACAAGTCTTCAAGGACTCATCTCAAGCAAAACATGAGGGACTCGCCTCAAGCAACGCATAAAGGACTCTCCCCCAAACTATCATTGCGTCTCAGGGCTAAGCCCCACTAGGCATCTTTACAAACTCAATGAAAAACATAAAATCAATAGATATACCACCTAATACAACAGTAATATCATTAATGAGACATCGAAGGGAAATGTTGCAAGAAAACCTCAAACGGGGTAACAACATAGATTGTTCAAAAACAGAAACTTAAGAGTTGTAAATAGGGACTCATCATGTCTAAGCCTCGCTTGAGGTACTTGAATATATGGATTGAATGTACTTCCAAAGCAACCCTGATTGTATATGCCAAAAAAATGAAAAACATTGAAACTAAATCACTCAACCTTTCCCAAGACCTTGTGCTTAAGGGAGTGTATAACATGATGGTTTTGCAGGGGCCTAGAAGAGATGGTCCATGAAAAATCAATTCAAGGCAAGTATGTGTTTACGGTGATTTCCGGTAAACAACCGCTAGTCCTCCAAACTATAATAAATATGATTTGGTTACTCGCAGGATCGACTAGATTGATCCTAGGACACATAGTCAATTAGATTGTTATCAATATTCTTTAGAACCATGTTCATGATTCGTTGTCTTCGACAAATGTTATTCGATTGAAAACATACACTTTTAGTGATGACTTGATTATATGTGATTATGACTTTAAAATGTAAACAACGCAGATAACGTAACATGCAATTCTGTTAAAAAGAATCTTAAAACATAAAACTGTTAAAGATCTTGAAAGTAAATAACATGAAAGTAAATAACATGAAAGTAAATAACATGAAAGTAAAGATACAGTAATGTAAATGACAAGAAGTAAGTAGAATGCAAGAATTTAAAGATATTCGAAAACGAAAAGCAATAAAAGATAATACTCATGTATTAAGATGGTGGTGTCATACGTACATTTTCTCAGCGAACTCGTTCTCGTTAACGCTTGATACTTGAGTAAATATGTGAGTGATTTGTACAAAATGAACACACGGAATTCTATCATAAAAACTCCTATTTATACTAGTTTCGACCATAACGGCCCTATGCTAATCCGCTGCCACGTTTCTCATAAGAACTTCCAGCGATGACATCTGTGAATAAGCAGTTACGCAACTATCTTCGAATTTCAAATCTTCCCGCCTGAGTCCATCTTCGACGCGTGGCAGTATGTTAATAACACTTACTAACAAACACGCTAAATAATAATACTTAAGCAAATTCATAAATTTTGTCTAAGTCTTCGAGGATATGTCCTTCCAATAGCTTTCAGTAGCCATCATCTTCATAAAAACTTAGACATTTTTTTTACTATCGAAACATGGCCATCAGTAGCCATTTTATATTTCTCAGAGATGGTCATCAGTAACCACCTTGCCTTCGATCATACACTCCTTCGAAGCACATATATTTGTTCAACGAAATCTTCAGCTAACAAATTGCCCCCAATAAATGCCTGTTTCGAAGATCAACAGAAATAGGCGTTTTTTGCCATCATAAGATTTCGTCTCTTATTAAATTTTTGATAGTTCCAAGACTACTGACTAAACGTCATAATCATTGATAATCTCTGTTTCCGAAACGTCTTGTCATTCTCAAAATGTCTTCTCATAACTTACATTCCCACGTCCTTGACCTTACTTCCTGATTATTACTCCTATATACTAGGAGTAAAGCTGAATCTTTCGACCGCCATTGGATTAAATCATCATTCGCCACGTGTCCTTTGGGTTTTACCCAAAAGATTTAAAAAGGATTCCCGTTAAAACCTTTAAATACTTTGGACTTGCACTCTTTTTATAACTTCTCATTCCTATTTCTCCGTCTTCTTCATCAAACAAAGGAACCAACATCTTCAAACTTTTCAAATCTGCATTTCTCAAAACTCGTCCGATGGCTTCATCTTCCAATGTTCTTCAACCTGCTCTAAAGCTCCAATCCACCACACGGTCTGGTGAACACGAACACATTCCAAACCCTAACGTTGAAGAAGTTCGCGCTATCTACGCTTCCCAGGTAATCATACCCTTTGAACTTTCTGGAAAATCTTTTGCTTTTATGGGTCCATTGCCGGGTGAAGATAACCAAACCCTAAGTAAGTTCTTCCCTGCTTATTATAAGACTAGGCCATTAGTGAGCAAAGCTAACACAAATGAAGAGGGTTGTTCTCCTTCAGGAGAATCTGCTAATGTTGAAGAAACTTCAACTGTAGCCCCTTTGGCTTTGCCAAAAATTAGGTTAAATTATATGACCAACTTTGTGAAAGTGTTTAGGTCACTCCCTTTAGCCAAAGATCCTGACTTGTACTTTGCCTGGTTAGAAAAAGTAGAGAAAAAAGAAAGAATCTGACTGGAAATCGTTAGGAATCTACGATTTGATCCAACTATCAAAAACAGGCTTAACATATAACCAACCCATGCTAGTAGCAGCGGTCCATTTCTGGGATGCTTCCCACAACACTTTCCACCTCCCATGTGGAATGGTCACCCCTACTCTCTTCGATGTAGCTGCGATTACAGGACTTCGACCAACTGGGGAAGACTTTGATCCCACTGAGATGGATGTTGACACAATTGGTTTTAATAATTCGACAGTTACTTATACTGCGTTTATCCAACAACATCATGTTACCGCGAACGAAGAAGTCTCTGATAACGAACATATTGCCTTCTTGGCACTATGGCTTTCGCGATGTGCTTTCTGCTCAAGATCCATACAAGTTGCAAAGAGATATCTTTGCATGGCTAATCAATTGCATAATGGAAAAAAGCTCAATCTTGGCCAACTACTTCTGGGATTTCTTTATGAAAACCTTAGCGAAGCTGCAAACCTTACCAAGAATTACCAATCTGGTGCCTTACTTTATGCTGGACCTTTCTGGCTTTTGCAACTGTGGCTAAATGCTACGTTCGAAGCTCATCTTCCGTTTCGAGGGAAAGTCAAGGAGGAAGATGACAAAATCAGGAATCGAACTATTGAAGGAACTAGGTTGGCTTACCTAACTCCAAAAGAAGAGCCTGGGAAACTTCAAGAATACTTCTTAGCGTATATGATGATGTTTGCCCAGCGTCATCAATTCGATCCGTCTATGGCTCCGTTTGTACATAGAACCAAGGGTCCTGAATGGTTTACTCAGAAATTCCCACCAACATCTCAGGATCAACAAACTGAGCTTATGGAAATTTGGGAATCTTTTCTGACTCCAAGGTTGTTCCTCCACCGTCTTCGACCATCGAAAGGGCAATGCATCCTTGTGTGCTATCAACCAAATTTGGTTTCACGACAGTTTGGATTGGTCCAAATAAAACCAAAATGCTTATATGAGAAAAGGAGTCATATGTGCTTCCACACCTTATACTTGTCAGAAGAAGAATGTGAAACAAAAGTTAACAGATATGCTGACGTCACCAACCTTTCCCCTATTCCTTTCGAACCTTCCTTTTACTGTACACCAGACTTCCATCAATGGTGGACGAATTATTACACTTCTCAAATCTTTGATGCTGATAGTTTGACGCAGGAACTAACTGCAGCTTTTGCTGATGTGCAGGAGACTTTTCGTAAAGGTACTACAACTCATATTAAAGAAATACAAGCTTTCCAAAATTTTTTTGAAACTATCTATAGGCCTGATGATCTTAGTCGGACCGTTCGTGAGGCTGCAATCACTTTGCGCGAAAAGTTTTCCGCCAAACTGGATAAGTTGAAATTGCCCTCGTATGTTCGACCAGAACTACGTTATGAAGTGGCTTTCAAACTTAATCCTCCAAAATTTCCTCCACTGCCAAGCGCGGATTTTGGTGTGGCTTTGAGCCCCCCTTTTCTAGATTGGTTTGTGTGTGGCAACGTTTTAAAAGATCTTCAAAACAGTAGTAAAAAACGTGCTGAACGGGTGGTTCCGACTAAGCATACCTTGGATACTTTCAAAGGACATCTCCATATAGATCTCGAACACGTTCGTGTCTTGACTCCAATACCTGAAGGTTTGGATTCAGACAATCTTTTCGACTGACTTTTCCTTTTTGGCTGGTATACTAATTTCAGTTTCGACTACAGCTGTTGCTCATAGGAGGAAGATCAAAGAGACTCCTGCCCAAAAGAATCCTGGGACATCCCAAAGCGACAAACCCAGTGAAAGTGGCTCTCTCAATCCTGATAAAAAGCCTACGGTACGCACCTTTTGCGTTCTTAATCTTATATAATCCGTAATCAATAGTCCCTTTGCTTATCATCTGTCTTTTCAGAGTTCGAAGCCCCCAACTGGTCCGAAACGGAAAGTTTCTTCGTCCGCTGCTTCAGATGATGAGGATAAATCTCCTCCTAGCACTAGACAAGGACTTAGGAAAAGGCAAAAATCTGCTACTCCTTCGAAAAAGGGAAAGGGAGCAAGTCCCTCCAAAACTGCTTCTCCTACTGATAAAGCGTCCTCTGAAGATTCCCCTTTGAAAACAACTAGCAACATACTTGTTGTCGAAAGTCACAATTCAAGTCCAGATAATATCCAAACCAAGGTCTTTCAGGTTTCTTCGCATATTAACTTGTGACTTTATCTAAATAATGGGATTAACTTTTTTACCTTGTTATTGCAGGATGATGCTGGCACTGCTACTTCAGGTTTCAAAGATCCTGGTCTTACCATTGATGTTCCCAAACTCTATGGTAATAATAATCTTTAGCTTCGTTGACAAACTTGTTACAGGTTTATTCTTATGACTAACTCTGCTTTATCTGACACAGATACTTCCCGAGACAAAGCTCCTGCTCTTTCACCCGTGGTCGAAGATGCTCAGCCCATCAACACTATGCTGCCTGATGAACCCGTTGAAGAAAGTCATTCTACTGATGAATCTCCAGCCACCCATCAAGACAAAAGTTTGGAAGGCGAAGATCACGCCCTCTCAGGTAGTGACAATGTGAATCTGCATCCTCATCATAGTGACGACACTGTGTCTGAATCAGATGCTATGGAGGAAACTTCCAAACTAGAAAAACAAAACTTTCAAGAAGCTTCGACTCTTGACACAAAAGCTGATCCTGGGACCACTTCAATGCCTGCCCCTACGCCTTCGGAGCTAGAACAATTAAAGCATGCTGATCCTCTTAGTTTCTTGAAGATTATCATGAATGTGGATACTTCTTCGTCTCCAAGTCCTGACGTTATTCCAGTTTCGACTGTGGGGTCTGGCAACCAAGAAGACACTTCTAGCCTGCTCCGACAAATCAAAGAGCGGTTCTTCGATGTCAATCTTGTGGATCTCCTCATTCGGGATCCTCTTAAGAGTCATGGTTTACATCAACTTTTGAGAAAAGTAGATTTACTTCAAGTCTCCACAACAGTCTCAGACGTACTTGTTCTGTTAGGCTCTCTGGTTGAGCAACTTCAAGCTGATATCCTTCGAAAACGAAGTATCGAAAAAGAGTTATCTGAAGCAATAGCCTCCCGTGATTCTTCATGGAATTCTGCAGTAGATGCAACCCAACGAGGCGAAGTCCTTAAACTTAAGCAATCAGAAGACCAGAAGGCCTTTGATGATCATGCAAAAAATATTAAGATCTGGAAACAAGAGATAAAGGCACTTGAGGAGAAAATCAAGGAAGCTGAACGCAGCCAGGCAACCATCCAACAATCCAACCAAAAGGAGTTGGTCGAAATAGTACAATCAGGGATCACACATTTCGAGGCCGCTCAGAAATTGATTCCTGAGATCGAAAGGTTGAAGAAACAACGATCGGTGATTGAACTCCGTATGACTTCTTGGGAGTCACAATATTCAAAGATCAAGAATAACCTCCCTGAGGGTTTCAACTAGCTGCTTCGAACCTTATTATCTGTTGCGTTCTTATTTGTAATCGAAACCTCATATGTTTTGTAAAAGCACTTATTTATATGCTTAACTTCTCCCTTCGTTTAAATATAATATTTATCAGCACTACTTCTTAGCAAATCTTTTCAATCTCTTGTCAAAATATATTTTCAGATCCTCCACAGTACTCTTCATTAATGCAACATACAAACTCCGAATACTCTTCGCAACCTCTTAGCCTTTGGACTTGACGTTTCTACTTCTTTAGCCCTAATCATGACTAAACAGTAACGTTACTTTTTCAAAACGTCATTTCAAGACGTGCGTGAATCAGTTTCATGATTGCTATTCAACTTCCAAGGGCGGGAAACGGCGGATGTAATAACTCCTCTCTTTGGAAAAACCAACTGCAGTCTAATCAATTATTAAAAACTAAACCAACCTTTAGTATTCCCTTTCTATATAAAGGTCCAATATCACCCTTATTTTCTTCATTCACTCATTCTCTTCTTTCCTAAACTCAGAAAAGAGAAACCATTTTTCTTCCTCCAAAACCTTCTTCTCTTTTTTCATAATGGCCGAAATCCTCTCTTTTAATGAAATCAAAACCCTTATCCGGAGCGAGTTCAGACTTTCTGAGGATGAACTCCTTCGCCACTTTATCACTCTTGAAACTTTGTTTGTCAATCAGGAGTTGGACTTCTACTTTGAGGAAGTCTTGGAAGGTGCTGTTTATCCAAACATGTTGGCTGAGTTTTGGATGAATGCTACTGTACGCATAGATCCTGAAGGTAGAACCACCATAGATTCTGAGATTCGGCATGCACGTTTCAGCATTACTCCTGCCACCATTGCTCACTTAATCAAGTGCAGTAACTCTGGGGAACGCTTTGATGACGATGGCTTTAACATGACCACGCATCTCATGCTGAGGTCCGTCATGGAAAATGATCCTTTTAGTGCCAGAGTTGTTAGGATCTGGCATCAGATGCTCGTGGGTAACTTCCAGCCTCGGAGGGTCAATGAAAACAACATCTTGGTTGAAGATTTGGAGTTCATCTTCTGTGGTCTTCGAGGGAAGAAGATCAACATTCCTTTGATGATATTCAAAGGTCTCGTGAAAGCTGTCTCTATTGGTACTGAACGGCAGAGGAACGTGACTTGCCTCCCATACGGAAGACTTCTTACTTTCATCTTTCAAAGGAAGGGTGTAGTGAGACGCATGCGTGAGGGCGGAGCCATCGACATGTTCGAAGCTGAAGCTTCACCCGTGTTGTCCTTGGAGGGTTTAAACCAAAGGATTAACTAACAACTTTCCTTTTTTTCTTTATCTTAGGGTTTTTTATGCTTTCTTTTCTTTTTCGTTGTACTTTCAGATCCTGTTTGGATCTTTTGTAATGCATGTAAACCCAAGTTATGAATGACAAATATTTTGAAATTTCTTTAGACTTTTCCTTTTTAAGTCTGTTATTCTGCATGCAAAGCCATTTTGATCAATATGGCTCATGTGTTTTGACACATGGCTAACCATTTTGGCTTTTCGTGACACCTCAAGTGTCTACGTTTTTGCAATCTTAACCTCGAACATGCTTGGCTTATATTTCTTCAAATACTTCCCATTTACTCTTAAGATTCTACGATCTTCTGCTAATTCTTCGATTTCGTAAGCATTGTTCGAAAATGTTTTTAAGATTCGAAAAGGTCCTTCCCAATGTGGGGACCATTTACCAAGCGCCTGATTTTTTCGGTCTATAGGTAAAATAACTTTCCAGACTAAATCGTTATTAACAAAAGTTTTACCTTTCACCTTTTTATTGTATGCTCTGGATACCCTTTTCTTTCTGTCTTTTAATCATTTCCAATGCTCGAAGCCTGTCTTCGTCTAGATCTACCAACTCATTCATCATTAACTCCCAGTAAACGTTGGGAGAAATGTCTGCTTGTCTTTGTATTCTTACTGACTGCAAACATATTTCGATTGGTAGTACCGCATCATGTCCAAACGTCAACTGGAAAGGAGTTGTATTTGTAGCTTCTCTTGGAGATGTTCGACAAGCCCAAAGTGCTTGATCCAAAGTCTTATGCCAATTCTTGGGTTTCTTCCCCACATGCTTCTTAATAAGACCAATTATAATTTTATTTGCTGCTTCGACTTGTCCATTTGCTTGAGCATAATAAGGTGTGGATGTTAGCAACTTGAATCCTATTTCCTTGGCAAAGTCCTGCATTTTTCGTCCAGTGAAGACTGATCCCTGATCAGTTGTTATGCTTTCTGGGATTCCGAACCTATATATAATATATTTTTGAATAAACTCAATCACCGCTTCTTGGTCCACATTTGCCAATGGTATTGCTTCGACCCATTTTGTGAAATAGTCTATTCCTACCAAAATGTACCTTTGACCTCTGGATGATTTGGGGTGAATTTCTCCAATTAAATCTAAAGCCCATCCTCTGAAAGGCCAAGGTTTCACTATTGTACTGAGTTCATTTGCTGGAGCATGTTGTATACCTGCATGTTCTTGGTATTCTTGGCACCCCTTGGCAAATTCTATGCAATCTTTCAACATTGAAGGCCAATACATCCCATAACGAAACAAAAGCCATTTCATCTTATGTCCTGCTTGATGTGCACCACATGCCCCACTGTGTACGTTTGATAGAGCCAAGTATGCTTCTGCTTCACCCAAGCATTTCAGCAATACCCCTTCAGGAGTTTTCTTGAACAATTCATTCCCCATTAGAAAATATGACAAGGCTCTATACTTGATTTTTCTATCTGTCTCCGTCGAAGGATCCTTCAAATAGTTGATTATGGGGCTCCTCCAATCCGTGTCTGCCAAAGAGTCAATATTTAAGACTTCGAACTCTTCTTTGTTGGCATAACCTAATTGCGAATTCTCTAGATCGCTCGGAGAAAGTTTAGTAGACATTGCTCTTCCTCTTACTTCGATCAATTCTTCCAATTTTTCTTTCGATACTTTGTATCCTGAAGCCAACTGTGCCAAGTCGTTCGCTTCTTGGTTATTCACCCTTGATACGTGTTTCAATTCTACATATTCGAATTTCTTGAGTAGCCTATTTGCAATGACAAAGTACATGATTAGATTCTCTTTGATGCACTTGTATTCTTTTGTTAATTGTTTGATGACCAATTCGGAGTCTCCTTTAATTTCGACTCTGGTTGCCCCCAGTTCTAACAAAGCCTCAAGTCCGGCGATTAACGCTTCGTACTCAGCTTCATTGTTGGAGCATAATGGTCCTTCGAGTTTGTACTTGAGCTTTGTTGGAATTCCATCAGGAGAAATTATCAACACTCCAACTCCAGAACCTTCTCTATGTGTCGACCCATCGAAGTACAACTTCCAAGGTTTTAGGTCCACGTAATGCAGATGATTCTCAACCACTGCGTGATCGACAATGAAGTCTGACACAATTTGGCCTTTCATTGCCTTGAGAGGTTGGAATATTAGCGAATATTCCGTTAGGGCTAAAGCCCACTTGCCAATTCGACTATGTAATATTGGCTTGGATAACATATGCTTAATAACATCACAATGAGACGAAACGTAAACATCAACTGGCTTTATATAATACTTAAGTTTAATACAAGAGAAATACAAACAAAGGCAGAGTTTTTCTATAGCAGTATATCTAGTCTCTGCATCATTGAGTACTCTACTTAAGTAGTAAATGGCTCTTTCGATGCCATTTTCATCTTCTTGTGCCAGCATGCTGCCTATTGTTTTGTCTGATGCTGAGATGTACAGGCGCATGTGTTTCTTCCCATTTGGGGGAGATAAGATTGGTGGACAAGTCAAGTATTGCTTTATCTGATCGAAAGCTTCTTGATGTTCAGCACGCCATTCGAACTTTCCTTGCTTAAGCCGTAGTAAAGGCGAGAAGGCTTGCGTGCGTCCACTCAAGTTAGAGATAAATCTTCTTAAAAAATTTATCTTTCCCAATAGTGATTGTAACTCTTTCTTCGTGGATGGAGATTTGGTTTCCATGATGGCTTTTGTCTTGTTCTGGTTGATCTCTATTCCCTTTTTATGGACTACGAAACCCAAGAAATCTCCTGCTTGTACAAAGAAAGCACATTTAAGGGGGTTCATCTTCAATCCATGTTTCCTCATTCTTTCGAATGATTGGCTTAAATGATCGAGATGATTCATTCCCGAAGTAGATTTTACCACAATGTCGTCTATATATACTTGCATGAATGTTTCTATAAAGTCATGGAATATAGAGTTCATTGCTCTTTGGTAAGTTGCCCCAGCATTTTTTAAACCAAAAGGCATTACAACCCATTCGTAAGTGCCTATTGCCCCTGGGCAACGAAACGCTGTCTTGGATACATCATCTTCTGCAATAAAGATCTGATTATATCCTGAGTATCCATCCAACATACTTAGATACTCAAAACCTGCGGCTGAGTCTACCAGCATTTCTGCTACAGGCATGGGATATTCGTCTTTAGGAGTGGCTGCATTAAGATCACGAAAGTCTATGCATACTCGTAAAGAGCCATTCTTTTTAATTACAGGTACTATATTGGCAATCCATTCGACATACCTTGTAGTTTGGATAAACTTGCAACGTAAAAGCCTTTCGACCTCTGCTTTAATCTTCGAATGGATCTCTGGCGCGAATCTTCTAGGAGTTTGCTTCACAGGTTTCTTCCCTTCTTTTATTGGAAGCTTCAATTCGACTAGATCCCTTCCTAGACCAGGCATCTCATCATAATCCCAAGCAAAGCAATCTCTATTTTCTTTCAGCATTTTGATGACCGTTGCTTTTAGTTCTGGCTCTAATTTCGCGCTGATATATGTTATCCTTTTTTGATCCCTGTCTCCGAGGTTTACTTCTTCGAGTGGATCTTGGGCTAACATCTTTATATTAGAAGCCATTGGGTCTTTTTCGAACCCTAAAGGTTCTTCGTCGTATATTGCATCTAATCTTTGGTTTGATCCTTCGTCCATAATCTCTTCATCTAGGATCGTATCTTTGGAGTGTTCGAAATCTGTATGCACCTCCAATTCTGCTATCTCTTCTTTGATTTGGATGGTATCTACCTTTACATCTGCTAATTCGGCCTCGAGAGCCGCCTTCTGTTTGTTCTCGGCCACATAGGCCGAAATCTTTTCGAAGAATGAAGACTCAGACATGATTAATGTCATCGTCCCAGCCTGTTGGCCGTATTGCTGCATGATCTTCTAAAGGTGCTGTATCCGTTGGACCATCCATGATCTCTCTATCCCATTGGAATCCGTTTGGGTGCAAAGTAAGATAATACAATGCATTCTTATTTGGGGTGTACATCTCTTCTGCAGTATGACAAGGTCCTATATTTGCCAGATTCCTATCGAAGTTGGATTTATTTACCTGGTTAACTTCAGCCATATAGTAACTCTGATCACCTTCGATGTTTTCTACTATGCCATCTTCTCTCCAGATTGTCACCCTTTGATGCATTGTTGAGGGTACAGCTGCTACCCCATGAATCCATTCCCTTCCGAGCAACAGGTTATAGTTTGCTTTTGCTGGTATAACCATGAACATAGTGGGTCTGGTAACTGAGCCTACTGTCAAATTGACTTGAACAACTCCCAGTGTTTGTCCTATCTTACCCTCATAGTTAGACAAGACCATGTTATGTGGTCTTATGTCCGTATCGAACATGCCAATTCTCTTTATCATATACTGGGGCATCAAATTTACTGCTGCTCCCCCATCAACTAGGACTTTATTGATGCCAACATTCTCAATCTTAGCCCTAATATAGAGTGGTTTCAAATGATTTCTCATACCCTCATCAGGCCTCTCGAAGAAAGCATTCTGCTCTTCGACTGCACCATTATTTAGCACATAGTAACACACAGGTCTGTGTTTTGCCATTTCTTCGATATCAGCCTCCTCACAGTCTTCTACCTCAGTTTCCTGGTTAAACTCGTGAGGGAGTACGGACACAACATTGCAATTTAAATTTATAGACGAGACTCCATCAGAATCAAAATCATTTGTCATTCTGTCCTCTTCGTTCCAGGAATTTGACCGCATCTTATCTTCTTCATCCAAGAGCTTTTCAGCTTCGAACAATGCACGTTCCACCGGAGGTTTGTTTGACTTTGCTCCCTGGTATGGGACTTGGTTGCTGCTAGTTTCTCCAGTTTCTCTTGGTCTATATTCCTTCTGGGCCTTTTTCATCCTCTGGTGCCTCCTCCATTGGGACCGAGACATAGGGTTTTTTCCCTTATAGTTCTCCAATCGATATGTCTCTCGATTTGGCCTTTGAAATTGTCTCCTATATGCCATTGCGGTTCTTCCTCCTTGGTCCCAACTACGTCGTTTGTTGGTTCTTGCATCGGCTTGTACCCATCTATCCCTAGGTGGATCTGCAGGGACTTTGAACGTTACCCTTCGAACTCTAGGGTGTGGACTATCTGGTCTCTTCGTTGGGGTCCATACATCGAAACCATACAGGTCAGGACGTAGCCCCTGAGTTTCTTGATTCATGGAGCAGTGCACACGTTCAAATGATCGTGCTAGCATCTCATCATAGGCTGCCCCACATCTGGGGCAGAGTGCAACTTCAGAGTTCCCTTTGTGGCATCTGATCAAAAATCCTAATAAGCTTTCATCCATCCTTGGGTACACTTGTAGTAAAGGATTTGGTTCTCTCCCTGGGTGTTCCCATCTTTCTCGTCGAGCCCTTTCGAAATTGGCTTCGATTCTTCGATTCAGCATGATCGAACACCTTGGGCACATCCATTGTTTTCCGCCATTTCTCTCATGGCAATTCCATAGGTAGTCTTTGAGGCTTTCAGCTCTTAGAGGAACTTTAATACCCCCATTCTGCCTTGTCAGCCGTGTCTCTAGTTCGCCAAACTCAGATGTTGGGTGTCTGGCGCTAACCATGTTAACCACCGCTGGAGCAACTTCAGAGATTTGGATTTTCTGGAGTTTTATCCTGAGGTCTTCAGTGGCCTCATTGCTCTCTTCTTTTGGTGCTTCAGTCATCTCTGTTTGGGAAGCTTCTTCAATCTCAGTATTGAAGATTATTTCATCATTTAGGCTTTCAGTAGCCTGCTTTCCGTTGAGCATTGCCTTAGTTTCCGCCACTTCGATCTCCGATACTTCCACCATGTTGATATCTTCTACCTCACAGAGGCTAGCATCAGCAATGTTTAGGGGATTGGTATCGACCCTCATGTGACTCTTGGTCTTGTCAGCAAATTTCAACCTTCCATCATTGATAGCATTTTGAATTAGATCCCTGAAAAGAAAACATTGTGAAGTTTTATGGCCTAAAAACCCATGATATTTACAGAAACCTCTTTTCTTCCGTTGTTCCAACGGAGGAATTTTGGAATTAGGAGGTAGTATCATTTGGCCATCTTTTACTAATAGATCAAATATTTCATCACACTTAGTAATATCAAATGTATAAGTTTTCTTAGGAAACCTATCATTCTTATCATTTTCTACAGGGTTCTTTCCATTTGCAGGATTTAATAGTTTGCAAGCATAAGGTGGTGCCTCTTTTAATTCTGCTAAGTCTATTTCGACTTCCTCCAGGCCATATGAGTCATTGCAAGACTCATCATCGGCGTCTTCGGCTTCGACGTATGCTATCCTTTCCTTCTTATGACTTTTATTAGCCCTAGCCTTTTCTGCTTTCAAGCGTTCGACCTGTCGAACTCTATCTGCCAACTGGGCCATGTCCCTAAGGTATTGGGTATCTAATTTCTTTCTTATTGAGTAATCTAGACCACCTGCAGCCATTTCGACAAGTTCGTGCTCAGGAACTGTCGTAAAGCACCTAGATTTCAACAGACGGAACCTATTCAAATAATCATCAATAGTCTCCGTGAATTTCCTCTTAACACTGGCCAATTCCTTCAAACTTATCTTAGTTTGACCCATGTAAAATTGCTCATGGAACAATCTTTCTAGGTATGCCCACGCATCTATCGAATTGGGTGGCAAAGTAGTAAACCAAATAAAGGCATTCTTTGTCAGCGAACTAGGGAAATACTTGATCCTCAAGTCCTCGTTTCCTGCCAAGTCCCCTGCTTCTGTTAGATACCTAGCAATGTGTTCCACTGTCGATTCGTTAGTTTCGCCTGAAAATTTTGTAAATTTGGGTACCTTAGTGCCCCTAGGTAATTCTGTCTGCATAATATAGTCTGATATAGGGGATGTATAATTTGGACGTCTGAGTCCAGTACTTAGGCCATTATTGGCCATCACCCTTTCTATCATAGCAGTCAAGTTATTCTCCGTGGCCAGATTTTCCCTTCTGACTCTTTGAACAACCCCATCTGGATGTTCATTTCTACCTACAACTCTTACTCTGGGTTGTTCTTCCTCCGTTTCTTGTCGAACGGGGACGGTTCTTTGACTTGAAGTTTCTAAATTAATTACTGGAATTTCTTCTGTCCAATTCGTCCTCCGCAAGGAGTTTATGTCTCGGATGGTTGGTCTCGATGATGGGCCCTCATCTTGTATGCGTTCTAAAACGGGCATTCCCTTTTGGTACGCGGGCTGTTTATCTTTCCTTTTTGGTTGTGTTACACCCATGAACTCCGCCATCCGATTCATTTGAGATGACATCTTTTGGAAAGTTTCTACATTTTCCCTATTTGTGCAAGAAATGTTTGTCAACAATGGGGAAAAGATTGAAGTCAATTCTTTGGCTAAAGCCCCTAGCATATCATGGTTGCTTGCATCCATTTCTTGTCGAAATGCTGCTTGGCTGTTTGTGGTATAATGAGGCACCTGGGTAAAAAAACCAACGTTGTGTGTACTTCGACTTGCAGATCCCACATTTGGTGAAAATGTCGCATTATTAGTTGGGACATAAGTAGGTCCGGCCCCTCGTACGCCTGATCCAAAAGGAAATGGCATCCCGTATGGAGGATTTGGCCTCCATTCGAAAGTTGAATTCGTGCCTTGACTAGACAAGTTATTTGCAGCATTTGTTGAGGGAAACGGTAATACTTCCTCTGCACTCGTGGTCGAAGGTGCAGTTGTTGACACTGAAACTGGCAAAGTCCCTGAAAGTCCTGTATTATTCTCAGGCACCGACTGGGAATTATCTGCAGGTCTCGATCCATTTGGACCCGTTGTATCCCTTGTTCCTTGAGTGGAATTCGAATTTGCCGCTCCTGATCCTGTGCTTTGTGAGGGATCTTGATCACCCCCTGCACTGGCTGTAACAGCCATTTTCTTGTTGTACCTTCGTTTGGGAACCGGTTGTGCACTGTTTGTTAATTTACCGTTCCTAAGGTTCATACAAGGTCTTGATATTGTCTAGACAAAACAAAGCAATTGATTAAAACAATCCGTTCGACACTGTCCCACTGGGCGTGCCAATTTGTTTACGGTGATTTCCAGTAAACAACCGCTAGTCCTCCAAACTATAATAAATATGATTTGGTTACTCGCAGGATCGACTAGATTGATCCTAGGACACATAGTCAATTAGATTGTTATCAATATTCTTTAGAACCATGTTCATGATTCGTTGTCTTCGACAAATGTTATTCGATTGAAAACATACACTTTTAGTGATGACTTGATTATATGTGATTATGACTTTAAAATATAAACAACGCAGATAACGTAACATGCAATTCTGTTAAAAAGAATCTTAAAACATAAAACTGTTAAAGATCTTGAAAGTAAATAACATGAAAGTAAATAACATGAAAGTAAATAACATGAAAGTAAAGATACAGTAATGTAAATGACAAGAAGTAAGTAGAATGCAAGAATTTAAAGATATTCGAAAACGAAAAGCAATAAAAGATAATACTCATGTATTAAGATGGTGGTGTCATACGTACATTTTCTCAGCGAACTCGTTCTCGTTAACGCTTGATACTTGAGTAAATATGTGAGTGATTTGTACAAAATGAACACACGGAATTCTATCATAAAAACTCCTATTTATACTAGTTTCGACCATAACGGCCCTATGCTAATCCGCTGCCACGTTTCTCATAAGAACTTCCAGCGATGACATCTGTGAATAAGCAGTTACGCAACTATCTTCGAATTTCAAATCTTCCCGCCTGAGTCCATCTTCGACGCGTGGCAGTATGTTAATAACACTTACTAACAAACACGCTAAATAATAATACTTAAGCAAATTCATAAATTTTGTCTAAGTCTTCGAGGATATGTCCTTCCAATAGCTTTCAGTAGCCATCATCTTCATAAAAAACTTAGACATTTTTTACTATCGAAACATGGCCATCAGTAGCCATTTTATATTTCTCAGAGATGGTCATCAGTAACCACCTTGCCTTCGATCATACACTCCTTCGAAGCACATATATTTGTTCAACGAAATCTTCAGCTAACACAGCGTTCACATGATTATTGTCTCTAGGATTTGTAACCGTGGCACTTGGTAAAGCACCCTGTGGTTGAATGTTGGTCATTTGTTGTGTAATCTGACTCATTTGAATCTCCAGATTTTTTATTGAAGCTCCTGTGTTCCTAAGAGTGCTCCTTGTTTCCTCTTGGAATTGAGAATTGTGAGCGACCATCTTTTCAAAAGCAATTTCCCAATCTGCTTTCTTTGGTACCTGTTGTTGACCTTGAGTTTGGAACTGTTGCGGATGGTGCAGGAACTGTTGTTGATATGGAGGTTGTTGTTGTGGAGGTTTGTACTCTTGTGTCTGAGCTGGAACTTGGAATTGGGTTGATCCTTGCTTCTGAAAGTTTCCTTGTTGATCCTTCCATGCAAAGTTAGGATGATTTTTTCATCCTGGATTATATGTATTGGCATATGGATTGTTTTGCCTTAACATATGAATCTGTTCCACCTGTTCTTGTGTTGCCACACAATGCATGGCAAAATGTGGCCCATTACATATTTCACAAACAACGGAGGTAGTTGGCTCAACTTGAGCTACTTTCTGTTCACCAATGTTCATCTTCTTCAATCTTCTCTCGACCTCAGCAGCAATTTGTTCTTCCATTTTAACTACCTGGTCAACAAGCTTCAAATCAATTTTTCCTTCTGGTTGGCTCATAGCGCGGTCATATAACTCAATGTGCTCATTGGCGGCAATCGCTTCTATGATTCTCTTGATACCAGTGGCTGTTGAAAAGTTAGTTGAGCCACCGGCGGCAGTGTCGATAAGCTGTTTTGTCTTAAGTCGGAGACCATTTACAAAAGTCTGCATTTGCTCGGTTGGGTCCATGTTATGAGTAGGACAAGCAACCAAACACCTCTTGAACCTTTTGTATGCATCTCCCAGCGATTCCCCTTCTTTCTGCTTGAAATTCACAATATCATATCTTTTTCGAATAAAGACTGATGCAGGGAAATATTCATTAAGGAAAGCCGTTTCCATTTGTTGCCATGTTGTGATGCTTCCAACTGGAAGTGAGTAAAACCACTCTTCCGCGTCTTCGGATAAAGTGAATGGGAACATCACGAGTCTCTTGGCTTCTTCAGAATGGCCTTCAATCTTCAATGATGTTGTTATGGTGAGGAATCTTTGTAGATGCTTATTTGCATCTTCATTGATTCTTCCCGCAAACGGCTTGCTCTCCAACTGTCGGATAGTTGAAGGATGGAGTTGGAAGTGTGCCACATTGACCGGTTGGTTTACGATGGTCATTCTTCCAAGCGGGGCATTAGCCCTTCCATAGTCTCCTAAAAGCCTCTCTGGAGGAGGTGGATCAGCTGCCATAGTTTCAGGCTCAGATTCTGACTGTTCGGATGAAATAGATATTCTTTCTTCGTCTTCTGATTCTGAAACTATAGGGGATTCTCCTTTTGAAGCCAGTCTTTTCCGTTTAACTTCTCGAAATCGTGCTCGCAATAGCCTTTCTGGTTCTGTGTCAAAAAGAAGTTCAGCTGAGGCCTTACCTCGCATACAAGATTAGAAGTCGATTAGTTTGAAGTGAACAAAAATAAAACTAAACAAATATAAATTCAGCAAAAATAAAATTTTAATTGCAGAGCAATAAAATTTTAACTGACTAATTACACTTATATTTTGGCAATCCCCGGCAACGGCGCCAAAAACTTGATCGGAAAAATAGCAAGTGTACTATTTTTACCGATGTAGTAATAATGGGTTTTACCCCAAGTATTGATCACGAGGATTGCGTAGGAAATACAAGTGATTTGACTCGGTCAGTTAAACAAAAGTTCATATGGTGTGTTGTTTCAAATAAGTGACAAAAGAGATTAAACTACTAAGAAATAACGGAAGTTAAAACTGAACTTTTAAATATGAGAAAATAATGATAAGGTAGGGTGTGTGATTCTCTCTCTAATTCCTCTGGATGAAGATCTCGTTAACCCGTTTATATGGTTCAATTATTCATTCTCAATAATGATTATCCTAAGTCCTTAGTGACAATCTTATTTTATTTAAACTCTAATTACTTAAGTCCTTAGAGAAATCAGACAAAACCAAATCATTAATTTATCAAGAATTTCCGAATAACCAGATTATATCCCTAGTCCTAGGTGATGATCATAAGGTTCAATTGTACACAAACCCTAACAATTGTAGTCCTACGAATTGTTAACCACAGAACAATCCTTATTGGTCCGATAAAGAAAGCATTATAAACATTATACAATTGACTTGCACAATACAAACTTTAAATTAACGAAATACCAAATCCAGAGTTATTACAGATCGAATCAGGGACACCCCCCTAGCATTGGGGGGTTTAGCCTATCATAATATTCAAAAAGCACAAATGAAAAAGTTTAGACATTACAATCAATTGGGAGAACTAGGATCTTCAATGGTGTCCACCGTTGAATCTCTTCGCCTTCCAAAATCTTGCTTCGTCTCTTTTCTCTCTGCAATTCTCTATTACGATCTGTCAAAAGTGTCTCCTCCTTTTGCCCTAGGTTGTTCTTATTACTCACTCCCATTCAGGTTGCACTGAAGTACCAAAAATACCCTTACTGGTCCCCTTCAAGTGAGGAAAGACAAGAAACTAAACTCAACACGCCTCAACAACACGGGCCGTGTTGCTGCACACGGGCGCCCGTGTTGTTCCTCTGCTCCTTTGCCCAAAAATTCCCTTTCTACGCATGTTTCCACACGGACCGTGTGCAGGGACACGGGTGCCCGTGTGAAACCTTTGCCTTGCCTTCAAGAAATGCTTTTCCAGCCACTTTTTGGCACGGACCGTGTGCATGCACACGGGTGCCCGTGTTGACCTCAGCCTTGGCTCTTTCGGCTTCTTTTTCCGCTCGTGCGCGCCATATGTTTCTATCTCTCCCGTGCATCAACCTGGCCAACAAAAAACTAACAACCAGCGCATAAAATGACACTTTATAATACTCAAAACACATTAAAATGCAACAAAACCATACAACCGAAAAACAAGAAACTTACTTTAAAAACATATGTCAATGCCACTTAGTCTTACCAATATTACGAATTTCGGTCGGAAAAAGGTGCGGAAACTTACTAGAAATGGTGACCGATCAATGCTTCTAGTTCAAAGTGTCGAGGAATCAGCATGACGATAGACAAACAACTCTGAAGATGGAGACAGACAAGGATAAGTTTTCTGGATAACCTGGATGTATGTATGCAAATGATGCAATTGTTGTTTTTGTTTTTTTAGTTATTTGATTTTCAAGAAATTCAAGTTATTAATTTGTAAACATCAAAACATGAAGGAGGTAAATCCTAAATTGGATCAAAGCATTGATCAAGTTATCATCAAGATCAATCATCCATTTTGGTGGATTAGGGTTTTCACCCCATCAACACCCAAGATCCATTGAGTTTGATGAAACTTATGATGTTTACAAAGAAAGACCTATGAGTTCCTTGGAGATCAAATGAATGCATGGATGCATGGTTTATGCATCAATCACAATCAAGATCACACATGGTCGCACAAATAGGGTTCAAAGGTTCGACGTTGCGAGCATGGAGTCAAGGTTAAGAACCACCCACAAAGGTATGCACTAGGGAATTTTGTACCTTCCGAACGGGTTTTAAAAAGGTTCCTAGAGTTTTCAATCTTCTATCGGATACTACTGGCTCGCACAATTGCTCATGGGCACCAATAATATTCCTAAAAAGACCTCGTCTGAGTGTAGCATCGCATGACAACAAGCTCAAATTGGTACTCAAATTTGTTTTTGCGCTACATCCTAAAAAGGCTTAGATGGGTTAAAAAGGTTCTAGGCCATTCAGCTTCTACAGACACTCACTATTGAAAGTAATACTGTTCTTACGATGATTCGTAACAACAAATACTACCTTCCATGAGGCCTCCACTAATTGGGGTTCTACCATATGACGCTCATGTAAAGGATTGCTCCTGACGTGCGACTATTGGTCTTACCACCTCCTATCTCAAGTTACTCACCAAAATCCGGGTTAGAACTTTATCTCATCACAGAGGAACCATCAGTACCAAAAAAAAAACAAATAAAGCACTTAATAATATATACAAATAAAACACACAGATAAACAAAAATAGGCTTAACACACTTAAAACTGGATCCCCAGTGAAGTCGCCATTTTTTTCTGTAGCAGGGAAAATCTGAGATCAAAGCCATAGGGTTGACTCGACTCAATATTTCAATGAAAGTCGCCACCGCGCTTTATTATTTCCAAAGGAAAAGGGAAAAGAACGAAAAAAACCCAAACTTTGATTTTAAAATAAAAAAAGAAGAGATCTTAGGTACGGGTGTTGATTATACAAGGGGAAGGTTTTAAGCACCCCTCATATCTGTGGTATTCCACAGGAACCTTTTTGAAAAGTTGTGTTGTGTGTGTGCTAAAAAACGGTTTTGTTTTAAAACGAAAGCTCGCCAAGACATTAAGCCTTGTGCCTACATACCTCCTCGGTGCAATGGAGAAGTCAGAGCTAATGTAGTTCCGCAAAAAGGGAAAATAGTTAAAAACGAATAAACACTTTATCGTCATTGGAGATAAATACTCAGTCATTGATCTTGAGTATGAGAACAAACGAGTTCTTTGCATCACAAATGAAAGAAGAGCTCCAACTCGGATGGAAATCAACGAGTATTCCACTAGCTCTCTCATGCGGAAAAGATCTCATTATATCAATCAATTTCAAAATCGTGGTAGGTGCCAAGTGAGTTGGACTTTGATCTCAAGGTAAGATGTTGATAACAACAAGACCTCGGAAGAATGTAAATGAGTATGAATTTGTTTCTATGCATGATGTTAAATTTTTTATGCATGACGAATGCTTAATGCAATGCGATAATTTGTGACGATTGAGGTAGACTCTTTTGTGAGACACGATAGGAACTCTGATTCCTCAACCCGGGATCTTGAAGTAACGTGCCCCTGATAGGATCACTGATCAAGTTTCTCGACTGTTTGAACTTCCTTAAAGATGAGTGCTTACTTGCAAATAAAATGTTCATTCAAGAATGGTAATTTTAATGCAATGCTCAGAACATATTTTTGAAATCAAAATCATTATTGGAATGATGTTATTGATGTAAAGGAAATGGAATCACAGGTCAAAACACAAAGGTTAAGACATTCAAAGTGAAAGATAAAGCAAAGGCATGATATCAAAACAAATGATTGGCAAATCTCATGGGAGTCAGCTTACGTAACCTTGTTGTAGTATGCTTTCAAACAAACCTTGCTTCAATTAGGTCTTTTAAAGGTTGTAACGTAGCCTGGTTCACGGTTTTAGAAACAAAGGATATAAGGCTCAAAATTTGATTGTACCCACCCCATCTTCGTGATGATCTCCAGTCCTAAAACTCAGTTAATTCAACTTATGCATTCAGGTTCCAAGAGACTTATGGAATTGCACCTTTGATAAAGATGATAGCTCACAAGCCAAGAGAATATTTACGATGGCAGTCACTTCTTTCTTTTGGTAGTCACAACATTGTGTTGTTCAGGAATTTATTGACTTCTCATTTTTCATCTTTTTCTTTTTATATCCCTAACTTTTGCTTGAACTGTTTATTTGAACTTACAGTCAGCGGGATGCCCCAATTTTTGCCTAAGTCACTTTTTTGGATTTTTGACTTAGCAGGCTTTTCTTTGTATATATATTTTTTTCTTATACATTTTTTTTGAAAGATAGTGACTGCCTTGCTTAATGATTGGTGAACTATCATTGGCTTTTGATTGACATCTCCAACACTTCTTTGATGTGTGCGGAGGAACGCTTGTGATTGAAACCATTGTTGAAAGGTGTACTGAATGTTTCTCTTAAAATAGAATGAACAGCCAAACTATCTGAGAACTACCCTGCCCCAGGTTTAAAATGCGGGTTTTTTCAGACAGAAAGAAACTCCTACTTCGAAGGCTCGGAGGGGTTCACAAGGGATTAACTTCCTTATTTCTCCAGTGTTTGGGAATTGAAACAATGCATGTAAATCATCAGCAAAGTTTTATTTGAAAGCATATAGTTCAACAACTTTTGTATTTCGTTGTCATCATCCTCCCTCCAATATTTGCATAAAACACAAGTTTGATATAGAAAGAAAATGGAAGAAAAAGTTTTGTAAAAGAAGGTATAAGCATAAACACAGTGGATGTGAATGAATTCAAAATAGGCAATGCTCATTTCATTAAAATTAACATTTAGGAATAAACAAGTTTGAAAGCAAACAATACAATAAAGGAAATGCAAACAGTAAAGAAACAAGGCCTAGTGACTAATTAGCATCGAGGATGAGCTGTCCTGTCTGATATACTGGCTTTAGGGAGATGACTGCCTTTGACTTGTCTTCAGCCACTTTGATCTGGCAAAGGATTAGTGACAATATTAGGACCCACATCCCTAGAATAAAGCATATTTCATCTAACCAACTCTTGGACTTTTGCCTTCAGAGGGAAACATCTTTCTAAATCATGGCCTGCAGCACCTTGATGGAAAGGACAATGAAGATCAGATCTGAAACTGTCTGGGAGAGGATTTCGAGGAGGAGGCATAACTCTTGTTGTAATCAACCCTTTCTGGACCAAAGTAGGATACAGTTCAGTATAAGTCATGGGGATAGGATTAAAGTCGACCCTATTACGAATCTGATTTTGTTTCTGCTTCTTGCTACCTTTAGAAGGAACAAACAATGGACGTTGATGCAGGGTCCTATGAAGCACTGATTGAGGAAAGCAAACTGGTGTTTCCTTCTCTACTTCAAAATATGAATTACATGATATAACAGATGGTTGTCCCTGATTTGGAGAAGCAACGGAAAAGGCTAAAGGAGTATCCACTTGGTTTGTAATAATCGGAGGAAGGTTGCATTCTCTCTTCAACAAGACTTGCAGGATTTCCATAATCTGATTCATCTGGCTTTTCAAATGGATAACCTCTGCTCTTAGCAACTCTTGGTCTTGTTGAAGTTCTTCCATACTCTTCAGATACATGCTTCTAGTTCAAAGTGTCGAGGAATCAGCATGACGATAGACAAACAACTCTGAAGATGGAGATAGACAAGAATAAGTTTTCTGGACAACCTGGATGTATGTATGCAAATGATGCAATTGTTGTTTTTGTTTTTTTAGTTATTTGATTTTCAAGGAATTCAAGTTATTAATTTGTAAACATCAAAACATGAAGGAGTTAAATCCTAAATTGGATCAAAGCATTGATCAAGTTATCATCAAGATTAATCATCCATTTTGGTGGATTAGGGTTTTCACCCCATCAACACCCAAGATCCATTGAGTTTGATGAAACTTATGATGTTTACAAAGAAAGACTTATGAGTTCCTTGGAGATCAAATGAATGCATGGATGCATGGTTTATGCATCAATCACAATCAAGATCACACAGGGTCGCACAAACAGGGTTCAAAGGTTCGACGTTGCGAGCATGGAGTCAAGGTTAAGAACCACCCACAAAGGTATGCACTAGGGAATTTTGTACCTTCCGAACGGGTTTTACAAAGGTTCCTAGAGTTTTCAATCTTCTATCGGATACTACTGGCTCGCACAATTGCTCATGGGCACCAATAGTATTCCTAAAAAGACCTCGTCTGAGTGTAGCATCGCATGACAACAAGCTCAAATTGGTACTCAAATTTGTTTTTGCGCTACATCCAAAAAAGGCTTAGATGGGTTAAAAAGGTTCTAGGCCATTCAGCTTCTACAGACACTCACTATTGAAAGTAATACTGTTCTTACGATGATTCGTAACAACAAATACTACCTTCCATGAGGCCTCCACTAATTGGGGTTCCACCATATGACGCTCATGTAAAGGATTGCTCCTGACGTGCAACTATTGGTCTTACCACCTCCTATCTCAAGTTACTCACCAAAGTCCGGGTTAGAACTTTATCTCATCACAGAGGAACCATCAGTACCAAAAAAAAAGAAAATAAACAAACAAAGCACTTAATAATATATACAAATAAAACACACAGATAAACAAAAATAGGCTTAACACACTTAAAACTGGATCCCTAGTGAAGTCGCCATTTTTTTCTGTAGCGGGGAAAATCTGAGATCAAAGCCATAGGGTT
The DNA here is from genome assembly GCF_029867415.1 of Vicia villosa. Taxonomy (NCBI): domain Eukaryota; kingdom Viridiplantae; phylum Streptophyta; class Magnoliopsida; order Fabales; family Fabaceae; genus Vicia; species Vicia villosa. The sequence goes on along the minus strand of NW_026706165.1, from coordinate 241,067 downwards.
GACTCGACTCAATATTCAATGAAAGTCGCCACCGCGCTTTATTATTTCCAAAGGAAAAGGGAAAAGAACGAAAAAACCCAAACTTTGATTTTAAAATAAAAAAAGAAGAGATCTTAGGTACGGGTGTTGATTATACAAGGGGAAGGTTTTAAGCACCCCTCTTATCTGTGGTATTCCACAGGAACCTTTTTGAAAAGCTGTGTTGTGTGTGTGCTAAAAAACGGTTTTGTTTTAAAACGAATGCTCGCCAAGACATTAAGCCTTGTGCCTACATACCTCCTCGGTGCAATGGAGAAGTCATAGCTAATATAGTTCCGCAAAAAGGGAAAATAGTTAAAAACGAATAAACACTTTATCATCATTGGAGATAAATACTCAGTCATTGATCTTGAGTATGAGAACAAACGAGTTCTTTGCATCACAAATGAAAGAAGAGCTCCAACTCAGATGGAAATCAACGAGTATTCCACTAGCTCTCTCATGCGGAAAAGATCTCATTATATCAATCAATTTCAAAATCGTGGTAGGTGCCAAGTGAGTTGGACTTTGATCTCAAGGTAAGATGTTGATAACAACAAGACCTCGGAAGAATGTAAATGAGTATGAATTTGTTTCTATGCATGATGTTAAATTTTTTATGCATGATGAATGCTTAATGCAATGCGATAATTTGTGACGATTGAGGTAGACTCTTTTGTGAGACACAATAGGAACTCTGATTCCTCAACCCGGGATCTTGAAGTAACATGCCCCTGATAGGATCACTGATCAAGTTTCTCGACTGTTTGAACTTCCTTAAAGATGAGTGCTTACTTGCAAATAAAATGTTCATTCAAGAATGGTAATTTTAATGCAATGTTCAGAACATATTTTTGAAATCAAAATCATTAATGGAATGATGTTATTGATGTAAAGGAAATGGAATCACAGGTCAAAACACAAAGGTTAAGACATTCAAAGTGAAAGATAAAGCAAAGGCATGATATCAAAACAAATGATTGGCAAATCTCATGGGAGTCAGCTTACGTAACCTTGTTGTAGTATGCTTTCAAACAAACCTTGCTTCAATTAGGTCTTTTAAAGGTTGTAACATAGCCTGGTTCACGGTTTTAGAAACAAAGGATATAAGGCTCAAAATTTGATTGTACCCACCCCATCTTCGTGATGATCTCCAGTCCTAAAACTCAGTTAATTCAACTTATGCATTCAGGTTCCAAGAGACTTATGGAATTGCACCTTTGATAAAGATGATAGCTCACAAGCCAAGAGAATATTTGCGATGGCAGTCACTTCTTTCTTTTGGTAGTCACAACATTGTGTTGTTCAGGAATTTATTGACTTCTCTTTTTTCATCTTTTTCTTTTTATATTCTTAACTTTTGCCTGAACTGTTTATTTGAACTTATAGTCAGCGGGATGCCCCAAATTTTGCCTAAGTCACTTTTTTGGATTTTTGACTTAGCAGGCTTTTCTTTGTATATATATTTTTTTTCTTGTACATTTTTTTTGAAAGATAGTGACTGCCTTGCTTAATGATTGGTGAACTATCATTGGCTTTTGATTGACATCTCCAACACTTCTTTGATGTGTGCGGAGGAACGCTTGTGATTGAAACCATTGTTGAAAGGTGTACTGAATGATTCTCTTAAAATAGAATGAACAGCCAAACTATCTGAGAACTACCTTGCCCCAGGTTTAAAATGCGGGTTTTTTCAGACAGAAAGAAACTCCTACTTCGAAGGCTCAAAGGGGTTCACAAGGGATTAACTTCCTTATTTCTCCAGTGTTTGGGAATTGAAACAATGCATGTAAATCATCAGCAAAGTTTTATTTGAAAGCATATAGTTCAACAACTTGGGTATTTCGTTGTCATCATCCTCCCTCCAATATTTGCATAAAACACAAGTTTGATATAGAAAGAAAATGGAAGAAAAAGTTTTGTAAAAGAAGGTTAAGCATAAACACAGTGGATGTGAATGAATTCAAAATAGGAAATGCTCATTTCATTAAAATTAAAATTTAGGAATAAACAAGTTTGAAAGCAAACAATACAATAAAGGAAATGCAAACAGTAAAGAAACAAGGCCTAGTGACTAATCAGCATCGAGGATGAGCTGTCCGGTCTGATATACTGGCTTTAGGGAGATGACTGCCTTTGACTTGTCTACAGCCACTTTGATCTGGCAAAGGATTAGTGACAATATTAGGACCCACATCCCTAGAATAAAGCATATTTCATCTAACCAACTCTTGGACTTTTGCCTTCAGAGGGAAACATCTTTCTAAATCATGGCCTGCAGCACCTTGATGGAAAGGACAATGAAGATCAGATCTGAAACTGTCTGGGAGAGGATTTCGAGGAGGAGGCATAACTCTTGTTGTAATCAACCCTTTCTGGACCAAAGTAGGATACAGTTCAGTATAAGTCATGGGGATAGGATTAAAGTCGACCCTATTACGAATCTGATTTTGTTTCTGCTTCTTGCTACCTTCAGAAGGAACAAACAATGGACGTTGATGCAGGGTCCTATGAAGCACTGATTGAGGAAAGCAAACTGGTGTTTCCTTCTCTACTTCAAAATATGAATTACATGATATAACAGATGGTTGTCCCTGATTTGGAGAAGCAACGGAAAAGGCTAAAGGAGTATCCACTTGGTTTGTAATAATCGGAGGAAGGTTGCATTCTCTCTTCAACAAGACTTGCAGGATTTCCATAATCTGATTCATCTGGCTTTTCAAATGGATAACCTCTGCTCTTAGCAACTCTTGGTCTTGTTGAAGTTCTTCCATACTCTTCAGATACATGCTTCTAGTTCAAAGTGTCGAGGAATCAGCATGACGATCGACAAACAACTCTGAAGATGGAGACAGACAAGAATAAGCTTTCTGGACAACCTGGATGTATGTATGCAAATGATGCAATTGCTGTTTTTGTTTTTTTAGTTATTTGATTTTCAAGGAATTCAAGTTATTAATTTGTAAACATCAAAACATGAAGGAGTTAAATCCTAAATTGGATCAAAGCATTGATCAAGTTATCATCAAGATCAATCATCCATTTTGGTGGATCAGGGTTTTCACCCCATCAACACCCAAGATCCATTGAGTTTGATGAAACTTATGATGTTTACAAAGAAAGAACTATGAGTTCCTTGGAGATCAAATGAATGCATGGATGCATGGTTTATGCATCAATCACAATCAAGATCACACAGGGTCGCACAAACAGGGTTCAAAGGTTCGACGTTGCGAGCATGGAGTCAAGGTTAAGAACCACCCACAAAGGTATGCACTAGGGAATTTTGTACCTTCCGAACGGGTTTTACAAAGGTTCCTAGAGTTTTCAATCTTCTATCGGATACTACTGGCTCGCACAATTGCTCATGGGCACCAATAATATTCCTAAAAAGACCTCGTCTGAGTGTAGCATCGAATGACAACAAGCTCAAATTGGTACTCAAATTTGTTTTTGCGCTACATCCTAAAAAGGCTTAGATGGGTTAAAAAGGTTCTAGGCCATTCAGCTTCTACAAACACTCACTATTGAAAGTAATATTGTTCTTACGATGATTCGTAACAACAAATACTACCTTCCATGAGGCCTCCACTAATAGGGGTTCCACCATATGACGCTCATGTAAAGGATTGCTCATGACGTGCGACTATTGGTCTTACCACCTCCTATCTCAAGTTACTCACCAAAGTCCGGGTTAGAACTTTATCTCATCACAGAGGAACCATCAGTACCAAAAAAAAAAGAAAATAAACAAACTAAGCACTTAATAATATATACAAATAAAACACACAGATAAACAAAAATAGGCTTAACACACTTAAAACTGGATCCCCAGTGAAGTCGCCATTTTTTCTGTAGCGGGGAAAATCTGAGATCAAAGCCAAAGGGTTGACTCGACTCAATATTTCAATGAAAGTCGCCACCGCGCTTTATAATTTCCAAAGGAAAAGGGAAAAGAACGAAAAAACCCAAACTTTGATTTTAAAATAAAAAAAGAAGAGATCTTAGGTACGGGTGTTGATTATACAAGGGGAAGGTTTTAAGCACCCCTCATATCTGTGGTATTCCACAGGAACCTTTTTGAAAAGCTGTGTTGTGTGTGTGCTAAAAAACGGTTTTGTTTTAAAACGAAAGCTCGCCAAGACATTAAGCCTTGTGCCTATATACCTCCTCGGTGCAATGGAGGAGTCAGAGCTAATGTAGTTCCGCTAAAAGGGAAAACGGTTAAAAACGAATAAACACTTTATCGTCATTGGATAGAAATACTCAGCCATTGATCTTGAGCATGAGAACAAACGAGTTCTTTGCATCGCAAATGAAAGAAGGGCTCCAACTCGGATGGAAATCAACGAGTATGCCACTAGCTCTCTCATGCAGAAAATATCTCATTATATAAATCAATTTCAAAATCGTGGGGTATTGCAACTCACTACAACAATTAATCATGTCTAAACTTTTGAAGAAAAGCCACTAAAGGCAAAAGATAATTTTAAAGAAAGATTTTGAAAAGGTTGCAAACATAAGAAGGTTTTGGAAAAAGGGATGAGATTTTGAAAATTTAAGAAGGGGAGGAGATGAAGAGGCTATCCTAAATTCTTCCAATGTAGGTACCAGTTGAAAATCTCTATAAGTAAAACAATGAAGAAGAGGATCATAAAACTGCATCATGGAATTGAGGATAGCTTCACCCACTTTGGTTCGCATTAAACTTATCAGTTTGTTGAGAGGCTTGGTGAGGACGAGAGAACCAGTAATATCATCACATAAGAGCTTTAATGTAGTAGGTACTTTCTTGAAGTTGAGAAAGAAAGGCTTACGGATTAGGATTCCCATATTCAGATAACCTACAAAACAAATTATGGTTAAAAAAACCATTTTTCTCCTTGAAATGGGTTAGCCATGTCATGAATGCATGTATACATGATGCATCACAGAAAAACAAATCCACACAAATCACACAAATTTTGGCTTAAGGCTTGCATGGAGTATGATCAGGTGTCTTTCCCAAAGGTACTTCTATGGATAAGATGAAATCAGCAACGGGTTCTATGAGTTATCCAGAATTGTCAGCCCTTCTAAAGCACCCTCGGACATGATACATTCGCATCATGCAATGATACTTTGAGAAAGAACCTATCTGAATTGTAGTATCGGGTAGCGACTAGGTTCTCAACATTTGTCAAGAGTAGTCCCCCCACTACGTTCCTAAAGGCCAAAATGGGTTAAAGTTAACTAAAGGTCCTTGAGCTCCGGCACACCCACAGGCACATACATAGACCTCCCTCATTTGAGAAAGGTGTGCATATGGCTATGGAGTCCTAACTCAAGTGTGAACTTCATATTGACTCATCTTCCACATATGTGAAAGAGGTCGCCATGACTATGTCACTCCTATCTTAAGTGTACTTGAATCCGAGTGTAGGATTCGTCCTTCATTTAATTCCCAAAGCGTCCCTGAAAAATAAAGCAAGCAAAGCAAACAATAGAAAACAATTAAGTGATCCTGAACTATTAAGGTAACCCCTCTTTTATTCGAAAAATCCCCAGCAGAGTCGCCAGTTCTATAACTCGGTGAACTGACTTCATCGAAATGTCGCGGTAAGCAAGAGTCGCCACCGACTTTTATTTTATCCAATTTAATGAAAGGCTAAAAGAACAGAAAAAAACCTTTTTAAAAGAAACTGAGTACAGGGGGTAATTTATACAAAGGGAAGGTGTAAGGCACCCTTTGTATCCATGGTTTTCCATGGGCTCTTAATTGCTTTGCTCTTTTTGAAACCAAAAGTTTAGAAATGTAGAAGAAGAAGAAAATAAGGACTTTAACTCGTAAATGAGCGTAGCCTTATTGAAGTTTTTTAAGAAAAGGGTAGAAAAGGGAATTTAAATGAGAGCATGCAATTAAGGGCAAATTACCTTGATATTTGTAAAAGCGTTCTTTTAGCCTTTCAGGGCTATCCATATCATAGGAGGGTAGGAAGTCCTTTTATTGGAGGTTAAAGGGTCGTCGAGATTATCGTTTGCCATAAGATTGTCCCTGCCATAGAGGGGCAGGTAGTCTAAGGGAAGGATCCGAATAGTCTTCATTATTAGGCAACCAGAGGACACCTCAGCATTTCGTAGGAAACTTCGAGGGACGAGATCATATTAGCGAATCAAAGGCAGCATCATTGGGACGTATTATCTTAAGAATGAACCGAGGGCAACATTGCTGAGGCGTCCTCGTATTCGAGGGACTTGACTATTCTGCACTGAAAACAAAAGGCAACAAGCAACAGGCAACAAGAGGGGTTACCAAAAAAGAGTGTGTGGGTGCACAATCACGTGATTAATTCAAATAATTTATCTTGTAAAAATTAATGATTCTACATTCAGTTCATAAGTTATCACTCCCTAGAATTACTAACCACACAGTAATAATAATATGCAGTGTTAAGTGCCTTCAAGGCCATACAATACAGTCCAGGAGCAGTTACATAATAAGCCATGGGGAAGGGGAAGGAAAGCAATAAAGATAAAAACCCCAACAAGGCAAATAGTTTGACATAAGTAATAATAAAAAGAGAAATTAAAAAAAGACGAGTTTTAGGGTTACCGAACATTCGAGCTTTGACTAGTTGGTTAACCCTAAAAATTGGCAAAGTAAAAATAAACAGAAGGGTGAGTGCATTACCAATTCATTGGCGATCGAAGCTAACCCTATTTTAGAAAAAGGGCAAAATAAAATGATATTTAAATAAATAATAAAATCATAGACTTAGCTTTTGATTTGATATGGCGCGTAGTCGGAAGAACCCTGATGGTAACCCTGAAAAAAAACTGCACAAAGAAAAAGAAACTTTTCAGTGTAGGAATGATCTTCGTAAACCCTGATTAGGGCACAAGTTAACTATGGTTAATGGAATAAATAAAACCAAATTAATTAATTATTGGTTTTCAACCTAATTAATTAAATCGGCCGAAATAAAATTTCGATTAAATATCCTAACCCTAATATATATTTTAATCAATTAATAAAAATCTTTATAATTAATTAAATAATTTAAACAATTTAAACCAATTTAAATTAAATAAACCATTAATTAAAATAAATATTTTTATTTTTTAATCAATTAAGTCAAAATAGAAATTAATATCAAAATAATGATTTTGTGAAACAAAAGGAAATATTAAAAGATCTTTTAAAATAAATGTTAATAAAAACTATATAATAAATAATATATAAAAATAAAAATAAGTTATGTAATTAAAAAGAAAAAAAATTAAAAAATCTTAGCTTATGATCCAGTGTGATGAGGCTGTGAAGGACCATGGTGTTCGTGCGCTCCCTTAAACGTTAGATCTGGAGAAAGAGAGATCTGATGGTCTATTGTTGAAGGCACACACCACACGCGTGAACCAGCGAGCACCGAATCCCTTTGTTCCAATTTAAAAAACGCGTGCCCATGGACACCAATAGGAAGGTGACGCGTCAGCGTCTTCTTCATGCTTCACACCTTTTACAGCGCTCCTTTACAGGGTGCTATAAAAGCCTTGAATCTATTACACATGCATTTAACAAATACGAGCAAAACACCAAAGAAATTTGGCGCGACACCATGGATCAATTCGTCTCGTTCATGCGAATACAATGGTACTTGTCTCGTGGCTCAATTTGTCTTAATTCAAAAAGCCCTAATTGAAACTCAAAAACCCTAACGATGGTGGTTTACTCATAAAGGCACATAAATACAATTATTCATCCAGAATCCATTAAAACATCATATAGAACATAAATATGCAAATGAAAATAGTTTATGATGCGTGAATGTAAGTAATCGAATGGTTTCAGAATAGCGCAAACTGTGAGATGTTGATGACGATTCTGAGTGTGTTTCTTGCGTGTGAGGATTGGAATTGCTTCAGTGATATCCAGGGAGTGTATTGGAAAGCTTCAAATTGCTTGAATTTGCCTCAAACTCTAAAAAACTTTTGCAATTTTGCTTGATTTTTTGAACTCGGGTTAGGGTTCTTTTCTCCAGAAATTTTTTGTAACCTAGGGATCTCTGCTTGTTGTGTTTATATAGGTGAGTGATTTAGGTCAACAATTTTGGATTGAATCTCTTTGAATCAAAGATTGGAGATTGGTGGAAATTTGATTTTCAAATCTTTCTAAATATGTCCAATTTCAATCTTTTCTTCATCAATTTTCTTTGCACGAATTTTTATTGATTGGGAGGTATAATTTGATTGATATTTGGCTTAGAATCAAAGCAAAATCATATCTTCCATTTAATTTACTATTTTATATAATTAAATTATGATTTAAATGAATAAAAACCATAAAATAATAAATAAAAAAAATATAAAATAGAAAGATATGGATCATGCATGGACTTAAGATAAAGATTGGATGAAAATAATATAGGCCTATTTGGAAATATTTGGAGTTTTGGACATTTTCTCTACATGCATACCCTTAGCAATAGGTGAACTTGTGCACCTTGCCATTTCCTCATATTTCAACACTTTTTCAAGTTCCTGGACTTTTTAGAAACCTTGAAGAGTCCTCTAACCAATGTCTTTGGTCCCAAGTCAAAATAATTTTCCATGCTCCTTGTATGCTCTTTTGAAAAAGTGGTTGACTTTCAAAAGGACCTATAATGTTTTGAGTCATATCTCTTAAATGAAGCATTTTTGGCCTTGGCTTGTGAGAGATAAATTTGTAGAGAATTCAATTTCCTTCAAAATGAGCCTTGGATGGAAAATTTCTGATGTTCCATGTGGGAGTTATGGCTGGTCAAAGTTCAGTTGACTTTCTTCCATGAAAACCCTAATTTAGAAACTTTTGTATTTGTTGATTTCTGATCTTTTCTTGATGAACCATGATCAATCCTTGATCAAATGGTGAATGATAGCTAAAAATAAGGTTGTTGACAAAAAATCAGGAGTTTTGACTGTACTTTGACCACTGTTGACTTTTAGGTTAGACTAGTCAACTGTTGACTTTCTGAGCATTTGAGTGATCAATCCTTTGAATTAGAGCCTGAATTTTGTCATGGAGATGGTTTGAAATATCATAAGCCATATGAGATGCATTGTATCCTTTGATTCATTGGTTTTCTTCAGAGAAACCAAAACCCTAATTCCTTGAACCATTGTTTAGGAGGGGTGTCTTTGAGCCTTGAACTTTGATATGAGTTTGAATTAAGAGAAATAGGATGGGCAAATTTTGGGGTATGACAGTCATGGTTACTCCTTTTCTGACTATACACCTCATTTGAATCTGACTTCCCATTGAAATGCTTCTTTGTAACACCTGAGGGTGCAGCAGCTTGAATCTTACCACTTCGGATCCCATTCTCGACATGTTCCCCAGTTAGTATAAGTTCAGTGAATCCAGATGATGAACTTCCCAGCAAATGACTATAGAAAGGACCAGTCAGTGTACTCATAAACATATCTACCAACTCTCTGTCCGCTAAGGGAGGTTGAACTCTGCCAGCCATGTCTCTCCATTTTTTAGCATACTCCTTAAAGCTTTCGTTAGAACCCATAGACATGCTTTGTAGTTGCATGCGGGTTGGCGCGAGGTCAACATTGTATTGGTATTGCATATAGAAAGCAGTTGCCAAATCTTCCCATGTATGGATGTTGGTACCCTTCAGTTGATAGTACCATTCGAGTTGAGTCCCAGATAAGCTCTCTTGGAAGAAATGGATCCATAACTTCTTATCAGCAGTATGAGGTTGAATCTTCCTCACATAGGATTTCAAGTGTATTTTAGGACAAGAGACTCCATCATACTTAGAAAAGGTCGGAGTCTTGAATTTCGGGGGAATAATAACCCCTGAGATAAGTCCTAGTTCTTCAAAGTCTAGCCCGGGTACCTTTTGAATTTCCATGGCTTTCATACGTTCTTCCAACAACTTGTATTTATCATCAGGATGTTCATCCTCATGGTAGTAGTCCTTTTATTCCTCAGAGGGTTTGGCAGAATCGTGGTTACTTTTCGCATCAGTTTTGACACTAGCATCATCATCTTGTTCATCGTCGTCACTGTCTTCAGAGACTTCGGCTTCCCTGAGTTGCAAGATCGGTCTAAGCTTTTTCCCTAGAGTCTTCTTGCACCTCTTCTTCTTCTTGGTAAGGATGGTCTTCAGCTCTTCTTGCCCCTTGGACAAATTCAGAATCAAGGCTTGGAACTCAGCATTTTGAGCTTGGAGATCCTTAACTGATTGTTCGAGATTCATGATGCTGAAATAAACAGCAAGGAGGTGAGAAGCCTGTGGTAGAAACCTGTGATGCGATGTTATGAATGCAGATGCAATGTTTTCAAGTATCTTTAAGGAATATAGTTAGCACGTTTAGAGAATGATTTGGTCGCATCTTTGTTTGAAGAACTCTGATTATTAGATGTTCTTCTATGGGAATCAAGCTCACCATATCGAGTGGGTCATAGCCTCTGATTTAGGATACTTTTGAATTTGAAGGTACATGGCTAGAGGAAAATAAATCCTCTTTCCCCTTGATAGGTGCTGAGCCTTTGAATTGGAAGGTATGTGACTAGAGGAAAATAAATCCTCTTGCCCATTGAATAGGAATTTAGTCCTTGATGAGAGTACCTGAAATTATGCACCCTAAATCCCTAAGATCCTTGAAAGGGTTAGTAAACATGCAATGTTATGATGTCATGATGTTATGTGGATGCAATGCATCAGGCAAAGCGTAAGATAGTAAGGACGAGTGAGTCCCACAAGAAAACCTACAAGGAAACCAAATAGTTAGAAGAGCACACAAGAAAGTCACACAAGTGTCCTTAAGTTTAAAGGCTTGCGTGAAGCCCATAGGTAAGTACCTTCCCCACTGATGTTTAGTTGGTTCAACCTGTCCTAGAATAGTAACCGGGTTCTATGGTGCTCATATCATTGACCTTTCTCGAAGGCACTTATCTCAGTTCAGTAATCGAATCACCGGCCGAAAATGTCCTGAAAGTTCAGTCCATATGAGTGTAGCTTCGAGTATCAACCAACTTCAATCGGAACCAAAGCCAGCCATCTCGCTACTTTCTAATAGGCCAAAGTCAAGTTCAACTAGGGTTCTAGGGGCAAATTAGTGCTTAATGACACCACGCGGCAACCAAACATTTCCTCAGGTCGGATCCCAAGGAACACCGGGACAAACCAATGTGTCACACTAACGATGGCCATCATATCAATCACATCAGTATACGTTGTGCAGTCTCCTTGATCTCATGCCATTTACCTAAGGTACTCAGATCCGGGTTAGGATCTTTCACACAGCAGAATACCCAAAACAACCTTTAAATATAAAACAAACAAATCAAACAATTAAAAACATTTAAGTGAATCCTAAGCTTTTAAGGTAGCCCCTCTTTTATTCGAAAAATCCCCAGTAGAGTCGCCAGTTCTGTAATACGGTGAACTGACTTTAAAGAAATGTTGCGGTACGCAAGAGTCGCCACCGACTTTTATTTTATTCAATTTAAAGAAAGGCTAAAAGAACAGAAAAAACCTTTAAAAGAAATTTTGAGTTTGGGGGGTAATTTATACAAAGGGAAGATGTAAGGCACCCTTTGTATCCATGGTTTTCCATGGGCTCTTAATTGCTTAGCTCTTTAGTTTTCAAAAGTTTAGAAATGAAATAAGGACTTTAGCTTGTAAATAAGTGTAGCCTTTTTGAAGGTTTTTGATAAAAAAGGGTAAAAAAGAATTTAATCCAGAGCAAGCAATTAGGAGGTAATTACCTTAAAATTATAAAAACTCTTTTAGCCTTTCAGGGCTATCCATACCATAGGAGGGTAGGAAGTCCTTTTATTGGAGGTTGAAGGCTCATCGAAATTATCGTTCGCTACAAGATTGTCTCTTCCATAGAGAGGGCATGTAGTGTAAGGGAAGGGTAAGAATAGTCATTATTAGGCAACCAAAGAGGACACCTCAGCAATCGAAAGGGACTATCACATCATCTTGTAGGCAACCTCGAGGGACGAGATCATATAATCGAAGGCATCATCGTAGGGACTTATGATCTTTAGTGATGAGAATAAACTGAGGGAAACATTTGTTGAGGCGTCCTTGTATCCGAGGGACTTGACTATTCTGTAATGAAAAGGCAACAAGGCAACAAGCAACGGACAACAAGAGGGGTTACCATAAAAGGTGTGTGGGTGCACAATCACGTGATTCAATTCATATAATCATCTTGTAACTAATTATTCTAAATTCAGTTCCACGTTTGCATGCCCTAAATTACTAACCACGCAGTTATAATGTAAAGCATAACAGTTTAAGTGCCTTCAAGGCCAAACAATACAAACCAGGAGAAGTTACAAAATATATCAGCCATGGGGAAGGGGTAAAAAGCAATAAGATAACCCGATAAAATAATAGGTTAAACACAAGTAATAATATCGGAGAAATTAAAGGAGAATGAGTTTAGGGTTACCGAAGGTTTAAACTTTAATTGGTTGGTTAACCCTGAAAATTAATGAAGGAAAAATAAAAAGGGTGAGTGTAGGAGTAATTCATTGACTATTTGAGGCAAACCCTATTTTTAAAATAAAATGATGTTAAACTAAATAAAAAGTTAGAAACTTAGCTTTTCGATCTGGTTTGGCGCGTGGTCGAAGGATATTGGCTAACCTTGAAAATTAATGATAAAAAGAAATAGGGTTAGTGTATGGAGGATCTATTGACAAACCTCACAACCCTGATTAGGGTACAAGTTAACCATGATTAATGGAATAAAACCTTACATTAATTAATTATTGGTTTTCACTAATTAATTAAATCGGCAAAAACTAGACTTTTGATTAAGTTAACCCTAACCATAAAAAAAGTTAAGTTAATGAATTGATTTAAATCATTAATTCCAATAAACATTTTTTAAATTATTATTCTAAATTAAAATATTTTCAATTATTATTCTAAATTAACAAGTTAATTTATATTAATACTTTAATTATTTAAATTAAATTAAAACAATCATCAAAATATTCTATCATGTTTTCAAAACAAAAGTTACATAAAGAAATTAATTTCTAGAAGGATTTTAGTTGGAAGAAAGAAAGAAAAAAACAAGAAAAAAACAAAATAATAAAAGAGGAATGAATAAAATAAAAATAAAAATAAATTAGAAAAGCTTAGTTGCGATTCTGTGTGGTAAGGTCTATAGATCCATGGTAGACCCTCAGCTCTTAGTGCGTTGGATCTGAAAGGCTGGTAATCTGATGGTTGATGATGAAGACCGGCTAGCATGAAGCACAGGATCTGAGAACAATTGAGATTAGTAAAGCGTTAAAAAAAACATGGTCCTACCAGGATTCGAACCAGGGCGCTTAGGGTTATTGGCAAAACGCGCTACCATCCAAGTTGCATGTCATAAGTGTTAGTGTAATGAATAGAATAATATATGATTAAAAGTAAAATTGGAAATTTATTTGAACCCAAACAGGGCGCGCAGGGCCTCCTTCTTCTTCCTTTAGACCATGGATTATGCTACGAATCACACACGACCTAGCCACGAAACTCATCCATAGCCAATCCCTGCAAAAACCAAACTCGCAATACACGTTGAAGAAATCCCACACAAAACCATGATTAAGTCAGAAATCGTGTTCTAAACATGATAGGGGCCTTGATTTCCATCAATTTTGCTCGTATTCAAAACCCCTAATCGGAAGTTCCAAAACCTAGCCATGGTGGATTCTTAGTTCTTCCACGAAATTCAAATCAAACAGCACAGATAGCTTGCAAACATGATTCTAAACACAGCCATGGTTTCAAATATGGTTTATGATGCGTAAATAATCCGAACTGAAAATAAAAAATGGTGCAAACCGTAAGGTATACGGAAGTGATTCTGACGAATTTGATCGCGAATGACGATGGGGATGGCTTCATTAAAACATCAGGAACGTGTTAAGATCCACGAAACTCCTTGAATCGGCCTCTATCTTTGAATTCGATCTCTCACTTTTTCTTGAAATTTCAAGACTTGCACTGTGGTTCTTGGCTGCCAAAATCCATCCCCTAGCATCTGTCCATGTTCCATACTTATAGTATGATAAATTAGGTTAACAAACTCTAACCAAATCTTCTTGAATCAATGATTGGTAATTTGATTGAATCATGGTTTTCAATCTTTCTAAATTGGTAAAAAATTATCCCATCTCTCTCCAATCTTGTATCCCACAAATTTTGAAACAAATATGGAGTGATTTGATGATTAGATTTGATTCATATAACATCTCTAATCAAAATATTTGATTTTCCTTTGATTTTCATGAATTATATCATTTTTAAATGAATGAAAAATTCATATAAAATCAAATTAATCTCAATAATTCGTGGCCACTTAATTGGATGTCTTAGATAACTTGAGGATCAAGATTGGGTCTTAAAAACTTGGTCCCATTTGCAAGAAAATCCATTTTGAAGCCTTTTGTTTCACATTTTTTTCTCAAAATTGTCCAACTTTGACAAGGCATATCTACCTCAATTTTTAGGATATGGAGGAGTTCTAGGACTTTTTGGAAAACTCAAGATGTCCTCTACAAGACACTTTGGAAGATTTTTTTCATTTGAGGATTTTATCTTGATGATATGGCTTTGACAAAAAAAACTGCTTTTGGTTGACTTTGAAAAAGGACCTATAATGTTTTGATCCATATCTCTCAAATGAAGCATTTTTGGACCTGGCTTGTGAGAGACAAAATTGTAGAGAATTCAATTTTATTCAAAATAATCTTTGGATGGGAAATTTCTGATGTTCCATGTGGGAGTTATGGCTGGTCCAAGTTTAGTTGACTTTCTTCTAGAAAACCCTAATCTAGAAACTTTAGGTTTTGTTATTTCTGATCTTTTCTTGACGAATCATGATCAATACTTGATCAAATGATGAATGATACTTAAAAATAAGGATGTTGACAAAAAATCAGGAGTTTTGACTGTACTTTGACCACAATTGACTTTTAGGTCAAACTAGTCGATTGCTGACTTTTTGAGCAATTGACTGGTCAATCCTTGGAATTGAAGCCTGAATTTTGTCATGGAGGTAGTTTGAAACATCATAATCCATATGAAATCCATTGGAGACTTTAATTCATTTATTTTCTTCATAGAAATCAAAACCCTAGTTCCTTGAGCCATTGTTTAGGAGGGTGTATCTTTGAGCCTTGAACTTTGGTATGAGCTTGAATAGGAGAAACGGGATGGGCAAATTTTGGGGTATGACACGAAGATTATGTTGTAGTTGAAAATGATAAGAAAGATGAAGTGATTGAAGTAGAAAAAAATGTTGAGGGAGAATTAGTTGAAAATGAGAAAGAGAAAGAATTAGTTGAGAAATAAAATCTAGAGATAGAGGAGAAAAAGAAAAAGAGAGAAAAGGAGAAAGGAAAGAAAAAGGAGAATTCAATACCATTGCAAAATTTACCTTATCCCCATGCTCCATCAAAGAAAAATGATGTTAGGCATTATGCTAGGTTCTTGGATATTTTTAGCCGATTGCAAATAAATATTCCATTTTTTGAGGCCTTAGAGAAAATGCCTACTTATGCTAAATTCATCAAGGATATTATCATAAAGAAGAGAATATTTGAGGATCAAGAGGTTGTGACTGTTAACTCGTGTTGTAGTGTGATAATTCAAAGAACTCTACCGAAGAAAGAAAGTGATCCGGGAAAAGTTACTCTATCGGTGACAATTGGTAATGTTTATGTCGGTAAGGGGTTGATTGATTTGGGTTCTAGCATTAATTTGATTCCATTATCTCTTGTGAAAAGATTCGGAAACATTAATTTGAAATCTACAAGGATGACTTTACAATTAGCCGACAAGTCTACCACTCATTCTATTGGGATTACGGAAGACTTGTTAGATAAGGTTGATAAGTTCTTTTTCCCGGTCAATTTTGTGGTAATTGATATGGAGGAGGATTATGACACACCTTTAATACTTGGAAGACCTTTCATGAAAACCGCTCGGATGATGATTGATATCGATGACGGTTTAATGAAAGTGAGAGTTTTGGATGAAGAAGTGTGTTTTAACCTCTTTGAAGTGATGAAGCATTCCAATGATAAAAGTGTTATATCGATGCTCAATGTTGGCAATACCTTTTGGAAATGACACTCTGATGGAGCCAAGATGCAAATTTAACACGGTGTTCACAGCATCCCAACCTCGACATAAATCACCACGACTTGAAGTCAACATGTTTTTTAGTCTCCAATGAGAAGACTCCACCCTAAAATCCATAAACATAATAACATGTTTCAAACTGCTTTCGTAACATAAGCACGAATAATAATAACATCAAACTGGCATGATTCATATACTTGTTTGTTGTTGTGTCCCTAAATGAGTGACTTGGTTAGTCCATGCAGCAACAATTTTTTTATAAGGTGTTAACCATGTATCGTTCACATGCTTAATAAATAATTGAATATCACCACAAACACTTTTAAAGTGCTTTAAGTGTACATCAAACTCATTTTTAGTATTTGAATACATGATGTTGTTCCGTTGATCCATGACATGTTTTTGTCTTTCTGATTTCACGTACTCTTTATATTTCATGCTCACGTTTTTTGAAATATGAAACGTACACACAAATGAGTTGCATTTGGAAACACGAATTCCATGGCATTAATTAATGCAAGTTTTTGGTCTGTCACCACAAACTTCAGTAGCAATTTCTCTGAATAGAAAAACTCTTTGAGCTTATACAATTCTCATATGAAGTTCTCCTTCCTTTCATGTTCCAAGTAGGCAAAGGAAACTGAAAGCGTCAACTTCGTTGATGTGATATCAACAATGTCAAGCAATGGTAATCGGTACCTGCACGGTTAAAGTACACATAACCAACCAGCTGACTCAACATTTACAACATATTATAGGATTTCAAAAGTAAAGTTCTTACCTATTTGCCTTGTACGTGCAATCAAAAATCAACACCAGATGAAACATATTCAACAACTTCACATAATCAGGAAGTGTCCAAAAGATACCAGCTACAATATCTAAGTTCTCTCTATTTCTAGTCCAACACGTGTATTTTTCTTTGTGAATAAGGCTCAATAACATTTGCATTTCTGTCATTGCACCTCTCTAGCCCAATCTATATGTTACTCTATCTTTATATACTTGGGTAATACTCGTGAGGTTTTCCGGATCTTTGTCTTTCAAAGCAGAAACTATGTATCATGGAGCCATATTGTACTTCGTCATGTCATTCACAAACTTTCTTTCATGATCTTTTAGACGTCCCAATATGTCATGGCCTTCCAAATCCTTAGATAATCTATGGTTGTGCATCCCACATTTAACCATCATCTTCCGACCTGCTGCTTGGAATGAATCTCAGCCTAAACAAATATTTAATCTTTATAGTATAATTTTCATAAGAGGAATTAGTGTTTCCAAATGTATTTTGTCTTTTGGAATTTCCTCCTCTCTCACAATCCAAAATTAATTTATCCTTCCTACAGCATTCCTTTAGCAAAATCGAAACAGACTGTAACAACAATAATATCATGTTTTTTTACCAACAAACAGTGCTCATTCTTTAACTTCAAATCGGGAATTAAAAATTTGTAAAGTACTGCATATAATTATTAAACTTTATGAATTTCATAAATGTCGGAAAAACAAATAAAAGCGTATTAATTCAATAGAAAACATACAGTATATGTGGTGAAGAACTACGTATAATGTACATGAATTTGTAAAAGAAGTTGCTCGTTTTGAACCACATAGATATAAAATTTCATGTGTCATACCAAAAATTTGAGGTTTATGTGAAATTTTCGGTATACCTGAAATTTAAAATTTAAAATTTTATGTTTCGTACAAAAAAATTTCAAAAGATTTTATAACTTTCTAGTAAATTGCCCCTAATATCTTGAAATTCTCAACGAATGAGAACCAGAAATATTGAAAATGCAAACAATTTTCGGCAAAAGCGCGCAATTTATGTATCGGAAATTTTGTGAAGCTCCCGAAAATTTGATATAAAAATTTAAAAGGTCAATAATATTGAAAAAAAATACAATAAAGGGTGTCGGATATAAAATATGGGGTGCAAAAATAAATTCGTATTTACTAGTTTAGGTTAAAAAATTATCGATCCAAAAATGCTACTAGTATGTTTTTGTCACATGTACTACTAGTGTGGTCTCTATTTATTAAAAAAAATAAAACACTTATCTATCTACTCTATCTACTTAATCTAAATGCAAGGTTGTCGTCCTAACCCTAATGCTTATGTGGCATGATTATAGCAACTTTGAACACAATCCTAACTATAATACTTATGTGGCATAATTTTAGAATTTTCAATTTTTATGAGCCACTATATTTTTCTAACAATATTATTAAAATCACCTTTCTAACCACCATATTTTTAACAATATTATTAAATCATCTTTCTAGCAATAACATCAAATAGTAATAGTATAATAATATTAATAAATAGTTATTACTTTATTACTAATCCTTCAATAATTATATTTTATTAATAATCCTTAATTTTTTTTAATAAATTTATAAAAATATATAATCATAAAAATGGAAATAAGAATAAAATAAAATTTTAAAATTTTGATATTTTAATATTATTATTATTATTATTTTTAGACAATTTTTTTACATTAAGACATTGAAAACTTCAAAAGTCAAACAAATAGTTTTCCATGAAAAATTCAAAAGTCAAACAAATAGTTTTCAACGAAAAATTCAAATGTCAAACAAATAGTTTTTCATTTTCTTAATAAATTTATAAAACTATAAAAAATTTAAATTTTACTATTTCTTTGTGCATTATTATTTACTAAATTTGTAATTTTTTATCCTAAATTGAAATTGTTGATAATGTTTTATCCTAAATTGAAATTTTTGATATTTATAAAATATATACTCATAGAAATAAAAATAAAATTTAAATTTAAAATTTTGATCTTTTATTTAAAATTTATATAATTCAATATTTTAAATATTATAACTCATATTATCGTTAAATATTATAAATTTAGATTAAGTATTACAACCTTGCATTTAAATTAAGTAGATAAGTAATTGTCATTTGATAATAATTCTAAATGCAAATCCTAATTATACAAAATATATATGAAAATAAATAATAATAATAATAATAATAATAATGATATAATAATAATATAGTTATAATAAAACTAAACCATCACTATTAATAATAATAATACAATATCTAACTAATAAAAATATTAAAATAATAATAATAATAACAAAAATATATTCTAATAACCAACTACCACAATTATAATAAATAATAATAATAATATATATCTAACTAATAAAAATATTAAAATAATAATAATAATAATAATAAAATATTCAACTAACACTATTGTATTTTACTATCCTAATTTTTCATTTTTTCATACAAAAAAAATATTTAATTATCAAATAATAATAATACAATTTTTTTAATTTACACTATTATATTCAACTAACATTATTATATCTTATAATCCTAATTCTCTTTTAATTATTTTTTTAATTATTCTCTTTTAAGTATTTTTTTTAATATTAAAAGTATAATTTTTTTATATAAACTTTGAATTACTTAGTTTTTCTAAATATTCTATAACTCAAGTATTATAAATATTCTCTTTAGATTGCTTCAATATTTATACTAATATTCTATAACTCAAATATATTCTGTTTTGGTTACCAAAAAAAATAAAATATATTCTATTTTGATAATATATATATATATATATATATATATATATATATATATATATATATATATATATATATATATATATATATATATATATATATATATATATATATATATATATATATATATGGGACGACTCAAGTGAGAACACTTGGTTATTATGAGAAATGAGAACAATGAATCACGACCATTAAATTTTGATTTTGTTGACTTTAATAGACTGGATGGTTTCTCTATCTATGATCCTTAGTATTTATTTTAAATCAATATAGAAAGAGAAATCAATCCAGTCCATTAAAATCATAGAAAGAGAAACTATTCCAGTCCATTAAAATCAACTAAATCAAAATTTAATGGTCGTGATTCATTGTTTTCATTTCTCATAATAACCAAGTGTTCTCACTTGAGTCGTCCCCTATATATATATATATATATATATATATATATATATATATATATATATATATATAAAATTTTTACAATTAATAAACTTTAATATTTAGCGTGACAATTATAATTATTGCATTTAAAATAATAATGATAATAGCTACGTAAATGGTCCAATAACTCCATTCGTTTTGGAAATATAATTATTTACATTTAGTTTTCTTATAATAACTTCTTTTTTATCTATTAATTGGTTGTAATAAAACGTACAACTCCATTACTATCCGTTTTCTTATCATAAAGTCATTTTTAATCTATTAATTATTTTAAGAAAAATCAACAACGTCATTACTGTCCATCAGTATTATTTCATAACCAATCTCACTCACCCACTTATTCTTTATCATTCCCTTTATAAATAATCGGATCTTATTATCTTATTTCATCTCAATCACAATTCATGTCATTGAATCTCACATATAATTTCCTTATTATGCTATTTCATCTCAAACACAATATTTACATTTTATTTACATACTCCTTATTTTTGTATGCCTTGATTTCTATATTTACTACTAATTTTTGTTAATTCTTAATTTTAGAAATGGTGGGTGGCAATGATGAGAGAAGAAGGGGGTATAAACTCCTTATTTTTAAATGCTTTGATTTCAATATTTATTAATATTTGTTAATTCTTGATTTGTTTTTGTAGGTATAAATTTTGAAACATTATAAAATATATATAAAAAAAATTGTTGATAAATTGGATTGTGAAAGATTGAGGAGGGTTAGAAGATACAAATTTATTTTGTTAGTTCAATTTTAAAATATGTTAAGTCTTTTTAATTTTATTGATGTTTATTAATTTTTTTAGTATTTGTTTGTAGGTACTGTCTTATATATAATATATTATATTTATCTCTTAAAAAAGATTTTAAAACTTTTATTTTAAAATTTTATTTTTTACAATTAAATGTATAATATTAAATAAAAAATTCTCTCTTCTATATTTCATATTTAAATTATAAATTATATGTCTCTAGAAGACATATATTCCCCGTTTGCAATGTCAAAAAAAGTCTTAAATGTGTACATCAATACGTTCTCGGTAGTGGCAAAGGAGAATTATTGGCCTCCTATCAATGGGATATTGTTTGGCACAATGACCATAAACAAATGTTGAACATCTCTTTTGATCAATGTTGAAAACCTGACAGCAGAACTAGAAGACTATTACTCAATACAAATGATATTAATTAATTACAATTTTATTTACTAAAGCTATGAGTTATCATTTTTAATGAAATTTATGGTCCTATTAATAATTATGATTGCATATATAAATGTATAATTGATGCACATATTTTACATAGTTGTAGTATACAATTTAGTCGTAGATCTTATTTTTTTCTCCAAACACTTCTCATATGGTGCATATATACTTTTTTATTTTGTATTATCTCTTAAATGATTTTTAGTTTTTAATTTTATATTGTAATTTTTATGTTTATAGTTTTTTATCTCTATATTTTAATTATAATAAATAAAATAATTAATTTTTGTTACATATCATTTTAATAATATTGGGTTTTTATATGAGTAATAGGCATGGTTTCTATTTTATTTTATACATCAATTGAATCCTATAAATTACATTATTTTTATTTGTATTATTATTTTTTAATTTTAATTTTAATTTTAATTTTAATTTGTATTAATATGATAATAATTATTAACTATCTCTAAATATCCTTTAAAATTAAAAAATTATTTACGAAAAATAAAATTGTAAAATAAAATTTAGTTGTAAGTTATAATTGATTTAGTTTTAAGTTACTAAACTTTTTAAGAGTTACGTAATGATAAAGTATTTGATTTATTATAATATTAAAGTAATATGTACTATAAATAATTAATTTTTTTTGTTAAATGGAAGAGAAATATGAGGACTAATTTAAATTTTTTATCATAAAATTATATTTAAGAATCTAAATATCACTATTTAATAATAAATTTTAGAATCATCAATGTCTATAAAATTGGAAAAAGAACTCTTTATTGTTTCATTTTAATTTTCATAATTATTTTTTCTTTAATTTAATTATTGATGTGAATATAATTAATTTATTGAGATGATTATATAAAGTTTTTCAATTGATTAATGATATACATTTCCCCATAATAAATAATAGCTTTCTATATCTCATTAAATAACCAATCCATTAATGAAGTCACAACATATTTCTTCCACTATAATAAATAAATAAATCATGAAAATATGAATCAATATGGTAAGATATAATATAATTTCAAATAATTAATTTTTTTAGAGAATATATAATTAAAACTTTTTTTGGACTTGACATTAAATAAAAAATTCTTAGGTTTTATAAATTATAGATTACACACTAAATTGAAATTTATATTGATTGACTCTTATATTTATTATGAATTTAATGATTAATCACAAATAATACATACACATAATTTTATATAACTTTTTTTTTATAATATTGTATTATATATAATTGAAATTTTTTATGTATAATTTATTAACATATCTCATACTATAAAATTTTATTTTGTATTTAATATAATTTTAAAGTATGTTTAATTATATTATTATAATTAACTATACTTAATAAATATATTATTTGATTTTAATAAAATTCAGGTAAAAATTATAATAAAACCCGTGCACGGGCCAAAAATCTTGTCAATCCCAAATCGCAGAAGCCATTGTCTTGGTCCTTAGCTCCGCCGCTCTGTTGAGGTTAGGTTTCTGCCGTCAAACTGCAAAGCATAGGTTGGTTGTCGATCGATCTGCGCAGAGCTTTTCTCCATCAAAGGTTGGTTGTCGAACGATTTGCGCTATTCTCCATCAAAGGTTGGTTGTCGATCGATTTGATCTATTCTCCATCAAAGGTTGGTTGTCGATCTGCGCTTTTCTCCATCAAAGGTTGGTTGTCGATCGATCTGCGCTTTTCTCCGTCAAATTGCTAACTGATTTATTTACTTGTAAGTTTGAGTTTTGTAAGTTTGAGTTGTAGGACAATGAAAACAAGGAGGTCTTATTATGGTAAAGACAGAATCAGTGCTTTACCTGATTCTCTTTTACTTGAAATTTTATCGAATTTGGAAGTGAAGCAAGCTGTTCAAATATCCATCCTCTCCAGTAGATGGAAGGATCTCTGGAAACATATTCCAGTTCTTTCTCTCCATTATAGAAACTTTAAATCTACCCAAAGTTTCGCTGGGTTCGTTTCTCAGTTTTTCTCTGCTCGCACTACCAAAACCTCTCTGCAAGCTCTCACTTTTGAGTGCCTCTACTATTTTGACCCTAACCTGCTTAAAAGGATCATAATATACTTATTTTCACACAACATCCAAAGGTTAGATATGACCGTGCCATGTAGTCTTGAACACTTTCCACTTTGCACAAACGTTTCATATCATTCTTTAACCTCTCTTAGACTTAGTGCACCCCAAGAAATGGCCCAATGGGGTAAGGGTGTACCACTATCAGTATTTCCAAATTCTCTTCAATTTCCTGCCTTAACTTACTTGTTTTTATCTTCCTTGGCCTTTCGCATCACTACCGATGATGCCTATGCTAACCCCTTTTCTGAATTTCAAAGTTTGAATACTTTGATCATTAAACGTTGTCCGCTTTATAATGAAAAACAAAACAGTGTTGAAGAATGCCTCCTCATATCAAGTGTTTCGCTTGTTAATTTAACAATATCATTGCCTGACACTCTTACAAATTGAAGTTATGTACCCCAAATCTTTGTAGCTTTGATTTTAGTGGTGAGCCTTTACAGAATCTATGTGGCCACAATAACATTAGCAATACCAATTTCTCTTATATTAAACATGTAAAGATTGATTTACCTCTCACAATTTTTCCCTCAATTCTATTAAATTGGTTTATGGAGCTTGCCCTTATGGAATCATTCACAATCACTTCAAACACTCTTAAGGTATTTTAATTTGGTTTTTGCGCTATCATTTTTTTAATATACTTGCATTATTTTTTATCGACTTGTCTTGATTGATCTTAATTCACCTTCAGGTTCTCGACTTAACTCTGGATTCATTGAAGATTGATTTCCCTTATTTACATAACTTGAAGTTACTGAAAATTGAAACAAATAAATTTTCATCTCCACCCGATGGAACAGTAGACCTTTTGCTTCAAAACGCACCGTCAGCAAAGAAAGTCATTTCTCCAAGGTAAATGTGCATTCATCTCTTAAATACAATTGTTTAGTTTAGCAATTTAGCTTTTTCTTTTTCATTTTTGTTTCCCTTACTCTCTACCCTAAGTGGTAGAGATGAATTATAAGTTATTTAGGTTTTAGACATGCCTGGTTCCAACCAAGACAATAAACACAGTCGATCTTTATTAACACAGTTCGACTAATAGTGCGAGTGCTTATAATTAAAACCCTTTATTTATATCTTATGAATTAAGATTATAAAATTGCAAACACAATCGATCTTTGTTAATACAGTTAGACATATATATATATATATATATATATATATATATATATATATATATATATATATATATATATATATATATATATATATATATATAAATATATATATAATAGTACCTCTTAAGCCCTTGCACTACCGAATTATCTATCCATAATAACCTCTACAATATTGGTCATACTTAATAGTTGGGTGATTTTTAACTATTATATTTGTTGTCTGGTTTGTGTTTTATTCTATTTATTTTTATTTATTTGTCTTGCGGTACACCTTATTAGTTTTGATTGATATAGTCTCACTAATTTTTTTGCATCCTATTTTCTTTTTATTGATATCTAACATATACTGCCTCTATATTTTACAGACGTACTTTGAGGGATTTAATCAAGGAAAATTTGAGACTTCAAAAAAAATTCCGATACTGACATGCCGACACTGGTGATACTTAAATAATAATAATAAACACAATGTCAAGTATCGTTGCAGGTGGCCGACTCGGACATGGTCGTTGCTACATAGGATTTAATGTCCAAGAGATCAGAATAAGGATACATGCATTAGTTTATTTTCCAAGGGATGAGAAGAAGCGTGTATGTAGTGTGGCGATCTCTATAGCTAGATAGCATTATTAAGACTTATTTATTTTCCCTGCAATTTATTGAATTATTGTTTTTATTTTGTTTGTTGAGAAAGATTTATATATTTTAACATTTTTGTGTCATGTGTTTGTTCCTTCCATGTTGAATTTGGACCTTACATTTTCGTTGTCACTCTCGGAATGAGGCATGACATAGCCAATGCCAAAAATGGAACGGAGCTGAAGCGGGTGCTATTATACCCATAGAAGTAATGTATTAGTAGAAGTATATGGGAAAATTAGTAGAAGTATAGGGAAAAAATAGAAAAAAAAAAGTAGAGCCATTTAGACATAAAAATATGGTATTAGTAAAAGTATAGGAAAAAAAAAATAGAGATCAAGAAATAAAGATGACGAACTTATTTGATCTGAAAAAAAAATTAGAGGTCAAATATCAATCTATTAGTGATATGGTATTGTTAGAGTATGTGAAGAAACGACGAAAACACGCCGATATCTTTGATTGAGTATCGTATTTTCTCCGTCCATTATTATAAGTAAGAGAAATGCTATGAACACTTTTTTAGGGGTGGACAACGGTTCGGGTTCGGGCCTAAAATAAAAAAACCGAACCAACCCACGGGTGGAGGGGTGGACAACGGTTCGGGCCTAAAACAAAAAACCGAACCAACCCACAGGTGGAATAGGTGGACTCAAATTTCGACCGATCTAGCTTTCGGTTTGCTCGGGTTTGGTTCAAATTGGTTTGGTTTACAATGTCAGTTTTTTTTGTTAGTGATTAAGTTAAAATTCAAGCTAATTTTTATTTTATTTTAATATTTATTAGATTGAGACAATTGGTGGGCAAGTTTAAGTTGTGGCCCAATTGAAATAATTCATTTTTTGGAACCATTTTAAAATGTAAATTGAATGATTTTAACTGCTTTTAATTTAAAAATCAGATTATTTTTCATTCTGATCAAACTATTAAATTTTGTTTTCCATTAAAAACCAAAGTTATTTAAATATTTTTTGTTATTTAAAATTGAACAGTTAAAAAAACTGTTTATTAAGTCTAAATCTTTCTTAATTATTAAAATTACATCATTGAAAAAAATATAGTAGTAAATATCAACATTGTTCAGTCCTTCAATTGTGAATTAATTTTATAAAGTAATAAAGACATGAAGATGTCTTTTCTCCAAAGATTTTTTATCTTCTACTTTGACAGTAATTCAAACCAAGATCCAGCATAAAAAAAACTGAAATTAGGATCCTGTATAAAAAACTGAAATTAAAAAATTTAAAAATATAGAAACATATTGCTCGCTTCTAATTTCTAAATTCACATACATAAACTAACAAATAACTAGCTTTCCTCAAAGTAGTAATAATAAGTAGAAATCATTTACACAACTTTTGTATAACAATATTTTACTCTTTTTGTTTATTCATTAAAATCCAAAGCAAAGTAACTGGCACAAATAAAAACCAAATTTACAAACACATCTCTTTGCTAGTTCATATAAAGAAAGATACAACGTAAGATAAAATCTCAATACTTAACAACTAATTCAAACCATTCTCCCCTTTTCTCCACCATGATCATTTTTCCCATTATAACAATCACCCACGGCAATATTTTGCACAGTCTTATAACTATAATTTCTAGCAAAGAACACAAACACAAACATGTTCAATGTAGTTATCCCCAATGTAGTTATTCCTTCAAGTAGCCAATAAAATTTATCCAACCTACTAGTATTCAATCCAAAAGATTCATGAAATACTACATGATTATTCCAAAAGAATATTAAGCAAACATTAGCCACGACACAAGAGCAACCCTAAATCATACAAGAAATGTTCACAGTAGATATAATTCCTACAAACAAAACTATTTTTTCAACAGTTCAAATCAACACCACAAAACTAATTAGTTTTTTTGGCTCCTGCTCTTAGCTTTCCAAGTCTAAATAACAATACAAAAATTATACTCTAACAAAAAAGTTAGAAAACCCACTAACTCTAATGCTTGTTTTGCAATAAATCCATCTCTAATAAAATTTCTTTTTATCTACCTGCAAGATCCAACAAAAAAGAACTCTCAGCATTAATGGATAGATGAAAGTAAATTAAATATTCAGATGAAATAAAAATGATATTGATACATTTTATTCTCCAGCAAAAGATATCATTTTCTTGTCAAGTTTATCCAAACGTGTCATTTAGCTGTCCACATATTAATGTTCTGTTATAGCCATAGGTTATGTGATCGGTCAGCATTTTTACTTAGTTTCGTCATAAATTCGGCATAAGATCGTCATACTTGGTAACACTTTGTGGTTGTTTTCAAGAGTTTTTCATTGATTCCTTTAATATTAGTTAATTGCTTGCATTATGTTTTTGTGCCCTTTATCATGTCTTTTTTAGATGCTTTTGATCTCTCTACTTGGTGGTTGTAGGTTAATTCTGGATCAGATGGAAATTTCACAAGTGTTGGTGTAAAAGAAGCTGAAAATCGTGACAAGCGTGTAGTATTTTAATCATAACTAGAGCTTTGTAACTCAGAATGACGCGGTTCCTGTGGCAAAATTTCGCTAACGAAAAGGGCTACAACTTTGATGTTGAAGTCAAAGCCAAATTATGAAGGCAGAGGCTGACACGCGCAGCCCGTGTCAAGTGACACGGTCGTGTCCAACCTGCTGAAGGATTCTCCCCAAAAGTGGCAGAAGCTGACACGGTCAGCAGGTGTCAAGTGACACGGCCGTGTCAGCTGGTGCGGATAGAAATTCTGAATTTTTCTATTTTGTTATTTTTAAAGCACCAGGGGCATTTTGGGTGTTCTGTCTTGGACCTGAAAACCTAGAACATATTAAAAGTGATTTTGAGACAAGAGGGGAGACACTTTTTGCATCATACGATAGAATTCCAAAAGAGGAGAAGATAGCTTTATCAAGGGTTTCAGAGACTGAGAGATTCAACGGTGGACACCATTGAAGATCAAAGTTCCCAATTATCTTTGTAATGTCTAAATTCTTTGCTTTATGTTTCTTGAATATTATGAGAGGCTAAACCCCCCAATGCTAGGGGGTGTCCCTGATTTGATCTATGATAACTCTGGATTTGGTATTTCGTTAATCAAATGTTCTTATTATTCAATTTGATTGTATAATGTTTTTAACGCTTTCTTTATCGGATCAATAAGGATTGTTTGTGGTTAACAATTTGTAGGACTACGATTGTTAAGGTTTGTATACAATTGAACCTTATAGTTATCACCTAGGACTAGGGATACCGTAAGGTTATTTAGAAATTCTTGATTAATCACAGATTTGGTTTTCTCCTATATCACTAAGGACTTAGGTAATAGGATTATAAACCAAAAGGTTTTCACTAAGGACTTAAGAAAACATCCTTAAGAATAAATAATTGAATTCCATGAACTTGTTAAAGAGATCTTAATCCAGAGGAGTTATAGAAAAAATCACACACCTTACATTGGCATTATTCTCATATTATAAAAAGCTCAACTTTAATTTCAGCTTATTTGTATTGTTCAACTTATTTCATTGATAAGCAAAAACACACCTATGCTCTTTTGTTTAATTGACTCATTATAATAACTTATATTTCCTACGCAATCCTCGAGATCGATACTTGGGGTAAAACCCATTATAACTACATCGGTGAAAATAGTACACTTGTTATTTTTCCGATCAAGTTTTTGGCGCCGTTGCCGGGGATTGCCAAAATATAAGTGATTAATAAGTCAATTGAAATTTTGTTGCTCTGCAACTAAAATTTTATTTTTCTGCAATTTTTATTTTGTTTTTATTTTATTTTTGCTCTAAACTAATCATTGTCTAATCTTGTGTGCGAGGTAAGGCCTCAGCAGATTTTTTTTAACGCAGAACCAGAAAGATCATTGCGAGCACGACTTTGAGAAGCTAAGCAAAAAAGACTGACATCAAAAGAAGAATCAACCATAGTTTCAGAATCGGAAAACGAAGAAACACTATCCAGCCTATCCAAACAGTCAAATTCAGAATCTCAAACTATGGCAGCTGATCCGCCTCCTGCGGAAAGACTTTTAGGTGATTATGGAAGAGCTAATGCACCACTTGGCCGAATGACAATAGTAAATCAACCGGTCAACGTGGCACACTTCCAATTACATCCTTCTACTATCCGCCAGTTAGAGAGCAAGCCCTTTTCAGGAAGAATCAATGAAGATGCGAATAAGCATCTACAGAGATTCCTCACCACAACAACATCATTGAAGATAGAAGGCCATTCTGAAGAAGCCAAGCGACTTGTGATGTTTCCATTCACTTTATCCGAGGATGCGGAAGAGTGGTTTTACTCACTTCCAGCTGGAAGTATCACGACGTGGCAAGAGATGGAAACTGCTTTCTTTAATGAGTATTTCCCTGCTTCAGTTTTCATTCGAAAAAGATATGATATTGTTAATTTCAAACAGAAAGAAGGGGAATCACTTGGAGATGCATATAAAAGGTTTAAGAGGTGTTTGGTTGCATGTCCTAATCATAACATGGATCCAACCGAGCAAATGCAGACTTTTGTGAATGGTCTACGAGTCAAGACAAAACAGCTTATAGACACTGCTGCCGATGGCTCAACTAATTTCTCAACAGCCACTGGTATCAAGAGGATCATAGAAGCAATCTCCGCTAATGAGCATATTGAGTTGTATGATCGCACAATGAACCAACCAAAAGGAAAAATTGATTTAAAGCTTGCAGATT
Organism: Vicia villosa; assembly: GCF_029867415.1. NCBI lineage: Eukaryota > Viridiplantae > Streptophyta > Magnoliopsida > Fabales > Fabaceae > Vicia > Vicia villosa. The sequence continues at coordinate 211,088 of NW_026706165.1, read as the reverse complement.
AGGTTGTTAAAATGGAAGAACAGATTGCGGCTGAGGTAGAAAGAAGACTAAAGAAGATGAATATTGGAGAACAGAAAGTAGCACAAGTTGAGCCAGTCGCATCAGTCATGTGTGAAATATGTGGTGGGCCGCATTTTTCTATGCATTGTGTGGAAACACAGGAACAGGTGGAACAGATTCATATGTTGAGGCAGAATAATCCATACGCCAACACATATAATCCAAGATGGAAGAATCATCCTAACTTCGCATGGAAAGACCAACAGGGAGATATTCAAAAGCAGGGACCAAACCAATATCAATCTCAAGCTCAGCCACAACAATACAGACCTCCACAACAACTACCATACCAGCAACAATTTGAACACCATCCACAACAGTTTCAAACTCAAGGTCAACAACAATTCTAACAACAAGTGCCTCAGAAGGCAGAATGGGAAGTAGCTATTGAGATACTTGCCGGACAATGTTCTCAGTTTCAAGAAGAGACGAGAAACAACCATAGGAACACCACTGCTTCAATCAAAAATCTGGAAGTTCAAGTGGGTCAGATAGCACAGCATCTCACTCTACAGGCACAAGGTACCCTTCCAAGCTCAACTGTGAAGAATCCTAAAAACCAAGAGAATATCAATGTTGTCACAACAAGAAGTCATAAAATACCAGAGTCTGAAGAAAAAAAAGGAAATAGATGACAACTTGGTAATAGAGGTAGATCTGGAAATAAGAGAGAATGTGAAAGAACCTGAAGTAATGGCACTACCGGGTAAGCCACTTGAAGAGAAAAATAAAAATGAGGCTATAACGGTGATTAAATTACCATTCCCCTCTAGAGTAGCCAAGAAGGATTCGAAAGCAAAGGATTTTGAGAAGTTTGCTGCAATGTTCAAAAAGTTAGAGATTAACTTACCCTTCTTTGAAGCACTGGAGAATATACCTTTGTACAAGAAATTCATGAAAGAAGTGATTTCTAAAAAGAGACCAGTAGGAGTGGAGCCTGAAGTGGTAACCGAAAAGTGTGGTAGAGTCTCACCAGAAAGGAGGATCCCAATCAAGAAGAAAGACCCTGGAGCAGTGGCAATTCCTTGCACTATCAATGACATATCGTTCAAGAAGGTGTTAATTGACTCTGGTTCTAGTGTAAGTTTAATGCCATTGTCTATCTTCAAAAAGCTTGACATTGGAAAGATAAGCGAGAGTGAGACCAAATTGAAATTTGGTGATCACACCATTAAGCAATCATATGGGATAGTTAAAGATGTATTGGTGGAGGTCGGTGAGTTTGTCTTTCCAGTTGATTTCCATATTATGGATATTCCCGAAGATGAAGAGACTCCTACCCTTCTTGGGCGGCCATTTTTTATTACTAGTCGATGCAGTCTGGATCTCGAGAAAGGGACACTAACAGTAAAATCATTTGATGAAGAGGTAACAATGAAGGTCTTGGACGTCAAAAAGAAAGGTGCATGTGGAAATAATAAATCTTCGGTTGGTATGATTAGAAGTGAGGGAGAAAGCAAAAGTCCAAAACCCCTCCCAGAAAAAGTATCGAGCATAGTATCTCATGTGGGCTCAGCTCAGGCATCTATCATAAGTTCTGCGTTCATTCAAGAAGTCAAAAAGAAGAAAAAAGAGGACAATCAAAGTGAGAAGATGAAAGTGGATAGTAACTTGAAGAGAAAAACAACCAGGTTTGGAGAAGTGACAAGCAACCAGGTTTGGAGGAGGAAGTATCCTCCTTAATAAAGGGTAATGGACCGTCGAGCCATGTGACGTTAAACGAAGCGCTTCGTGGGAGGCAACCCACAGTTTTAATAATGCGGTTTACTTTTTTGTTTTGTTTTTCAGAAAATAAAGAAAAGTGGGTCTCTCTAGTGAAAGCTAGGAAGCTGCAGCTGGAGTCGCAGTACCCTCTGTGAGTTCACCCTCGCTATCTCGAATTTAAACATTGAGGTCAATGTTTGGTTCAAGTGTGGGGGGGGGGGGGGTTATCCCATTCTGTTTTTATTTTGAGTATTTGTTTGTCCTAGTATTTCTATGCTATTATGTTTACCAGGTGTTACAGATTGATGAGATTTACCGGATGGTTGATGGAGTGGTAGTAAAAGGATGAAAGATCCAACCCAAACTTGCACCCCAGGCATCCCGGGAAGTTGATTCAACCAAAAATAATTGTTGTACGCAACTTGATGACACCGGACCGAGATTGAAAGTTGGTACACACGAACCGGAAAAGGAGCAACATCACACGATAAGTACTATGGATCCTGTAAGCTATGCCCAACATGGTGAGAACACAAAAAAGCCAGAAATATATCATCATAAGAGAGTAGTCAGGTGTGACTTTATCAATTTTAATTTGCGTACATTCTGCTCATATGACACTACATGATGACACACACTGAGGCACGTTGTTTCTGTTTCCCTCTGAGCCTTTCTAGCCTTCCCATGTTTATTTTTATCCATTGTAAACCCCTTTGAGCTTGTATCCCTTGTTTGTGTTAACCACATATATTAACTCCTGGCCAAAAAGAAAAAAATATTTCTAATTTCTTACCCTGCTTGGCATTAGTGTTGTAATGTTGTGTTATATCAGTGCAAAAATTGTAAGTTTGGGGTAGTACACCTAAAGAATGGCGAGTGCGAAAAAAAAATGAATGAAAAAAAAAAGAGAAAAGAAAAATGTTGAGACATCAAAGTTCCTTAAGAAAGGGAAGAATTCGAAGAAGCACTCGCCTAAACAAAGAGACTCATTGATTTATCACACACTCAAAGAAAAAAAAAGGAATAGAAAGAAGGGTGTGGTTAAATCCTATGATGCTATAAGAAGCACGAAAACAAGAAAAACAACACGAATGCTGAGCCTATAACCCTTGTGTATCCTTTTCCTTGTTTATCTCCCCGCACCTAAGCCCCACTACATCCCAAAGACCTTAAAAAGTGTGTGCAGAGTGTTTGTGTATGAAAGTAGAGTTTACTCAAATTTAAAAGTTGGTATTGCATATCATGACTTGTGAGTGAAGTTCATTTAAACCCCGAGAGAACTGGTGAGAAATGTGAAAAAGCTCGCAGGTGAAGGAGTACTTTGACGTGGAAGTGAAGCGGGAAACCCGGTTCGTGAAACTGGAAAAATTGATCGGAAAGGTATAAGTTGAGTTGTGAAAAACATTGGTTGTATTGTGGTAAGCGTGAATTCAGGGGTGACCTTTGTTTTGTTCTCTCATGCATCACTTGAGGACAAGCAATGAGATAAGTTTGGGGTTGTGATCGGTCACCATTTTTACTTAGTTTCGTCATAAATTCGGCATAAGATCGTCATACTTGGTAACACTTTGTGGTTGTTTTCAAGAGTTTTTCATTGATTCCTTTAATATTAGTTAATTGCTTGCATTATGTTTTTGTGCCCTTTATCATGTCTTTTTTAGATGCTTTTGATCTCTCTACTTGGTGGTTGTAGGTTAATTCTGGATCAGATGGAAATTTCACAAGTGTTGGTGTAAAAGAAGCTAAAGATCATGACAAGCGTGTAGTATTTTAATCATAACTATAGCTTCGTAACTCGGAATGACGCGGTTCCGGTGGCAAAATTTCGCTAACGAAAAGGGCTACAACTTTGATGTTGAATTCAAAGCCAAATTATAAAGGCAGAGGCTGACACGGGCAGCCCGTGTCAAGTGACACGGTCGTGTCCAACCTGCTGAAGGATTCTCCCCAAAAGTGGCAGAAGCTGACACGGTCAGCCCGTGTCAAGTGACACGGCCGTGTCAGCTGGTGCGGACAGAAATTCTGAATATTTCTATTTTGTTATTTTTAAAGCACCAGGGGCATTTTGGGTGTTCTGTCTTGGACCTGAAAACCTAGAACAGATTAAAAGTGATTTTGAGACAAGAGGGGAGGCACTTTTTGCATCATACGATAGAATTCCAAAAGAGGAGAAGATAGCTTCATCAAGGGTTTCAGAGACGGAGAGATTCAATGGTGGACACCATTGAATATCAAAGTTCCCAATTATCTTTGTAATGTCTAAATTCTTTGCTTTATGTTTCTTGAATATTATGAGAGGCTAAACCTCCCAATGCTAGGGGGTGTCCCTGATTTGATCTGTGATAACTCTGGATTTGGTATTTCGTTAATCAAATGTTCTTATTATTCAATTTGATTGTATAATGTTTTTAACGCTTTCTTTATCGGATCAATAAGGATTGTTTGTGGTTAACAATTTGTAGGACTACGATTGTTAAGGTTTGTATACAATTGAACCTTATAGTTATCACCTAGGACTAGGGATACCGTAAGGTTATTTAGAAATTCTTGATTAATCACAGATTTGGTTTTCTCCTATATCACTAAGGACTTAGGTAATAGGATTATAAACCAAAAGGTTTTCACTAAGGACTTAGGAAAACATCCTTAAGAATAAATAATTGAATTCCATGAACTTGTTAAAGAGATCTTAATCCAGAGGAGTTATAGAGTAAATCACACACCTTACCTTGGCATTATTCTCATATTATAAAAAGCTCAACTTTAATTTCAGCTTATTTGTATTGTTCAACTTATTTCATTGATAAGCAAAAACACACCTATGCTCTTTTGTTTAATTGACTCATTATAATAACTTATATTTCCTACGCAATCCCCGAGATCGATACTTGGGGTAAAACTCATTATAACTACATCGGTGAAAATAGTACACTTGCTATTTTTCCGATCATTATGCACATACATACTAAATCTCATCCTTTACAGACAAAGAACACTAATGTTAATACACATACATGTATTTTTAAGCAATGGAAGTAACAACTAATAACATTTGTAAGATGAACATTAGTATTTACAGGAGCAAAGTGAAAACAATATACCAAGTATAAATTATTTCTCACAGAAAGACCTAGTCATGCATAAATTTAATCAAACATTAACTTTTACACATCCACACACCAATAAGACGTTGAGTGACGGTCGAGAGCTCGCGATTGAAATCGTAGATCTGAAATAGTTAGAGAAGACAAGTCAAATAAAAAGGAAAAGATTTTGAAAGCCATTGAAATCATATATATGAAATACAGGGAAAATGTTTTCATCCTCTACACTAAAAGATATGAGTACCATGTTATAAAATCATAGACATGAGAGAGAGAGAGAGAGTGAGAGATTTTACCTGTACAAGATAAATGCAAAGAAACTTATTCATGGATCAGGGAGAAATGGAGAGATACGCAGATGATGCAGCTTTGTGAGCGACGACGCCGAAAATGAAGTTGCATGTAAACGATTGAGTTTAAGAACGACAACCCTAAGGAGTTACTAAAAGATTATACCGATAATGAAATTAGGCAACCCTAATTCAACCTTATGAACATTTACTTTGGGCCATGGATTGAGGGATAGCTTTTGGGCCAAGATTAATTGAAAATCCAACTCTCATATGTGAATGTTCGGTCGGATTTGGATTCCGACGGACTCAATATTACCAACCAAACCGTCTGAAGGCATCCAATGTTAACCAATCAATAAACCGTTAGAATCCGCAACCCAAAATTATCCGACCCGTTTCCCAAAATCTGGTTCGGATCAGACGGATTGGTTCGGACGGTGGTCTTTTGTCCATCCCTACACTCTCTTTTCAACACTCTCTCCAACACTCACTTTCTTATTGGTTGAAACATGTATGAGTCCCTTCCACTTTATCTGAGATTCATTTCCAAAGTGAGAGATCCACACATGTATCTGGTAGCTTTTTAAGTTCATTGAATAATGAATGTATCTGGTCTATACATTCATTATTCTAAAAAGAAAATATTTGCTTATAATAATAATAATAATTTGGCTTATGGATATAATTTGACTATTATCAAATGTATCCTAACACTTCACCTACTTAATCATATGTGACCTAACCAACAAATGTTCCAACTGATTACCTGCGTCAAATTTATATTTGAACAAATAGAAACACAAACAAGGAGCATATAATAAATAAAAGATATCAGAGTTATCGGCGTGTATTTAGAAGCAATAGGGTAACCCATGTAAGGAATTATCATTCATTTTTCCCTGTCCTGCACACCTATGTATTATACTCGTAACATATTCCTAATTGTAGAGACAATGTCATAAAACAACTTGGAAAATAACTCAGAGTGTTGATGAACTTGAGAATCTAATTGCGTTCGAACAAAAGACCATAACTCTTCGTCCCATCCAAATAAAGATGAAATACTCGAAAACCATAACTTTGATCTTTATCAACATCAATAATGTCATCGATGTACGGATGAATGAAAACGGGAAACAGGGGCAAGTATTTGTCTCTTGAATATTTGGAAGAAGGTTGCCTATCGATCGACATTCTTGACGATTGACTTCCAGTTGGTTTTGTGCATGATTTATTTGTAGTCTAACTTGTAACACCCCATATTTTCCCTTAATTAATTTAAATTGAAATTTAATTATTTATTGGGATTATTTGGCATTTTATTGGGTTTAGTGGAGAATTATGGAAAATGATGTTATTGGACCGATGTCGTAGTCAGTAATCAGGGGGTACTAATGTGAGGCCCTAACTAAACTTGATTTTGATTTTTCATAAAATAAGGAAAAGAGAGGAGATTGGAAGATAGAAGCAAAATAGGAGAAAGCAGAGAACGTAAAAGCTGAGGAAGAGAGAAGAAGAACCTAAGATCAACCTTCAAGGTAAGGGGGACTCTTCCGGTTGGTTTTGTGCATGATTTATTTGTAGTCTAACTCCCCCGCGAAGACTCAACATATTCCCACTAGCTAGGATCATGATGCACATCACTCTCCTGACCCATTCTACTCCTACTAACTCCTCTATTTGGCTTGTACTTCACCGGCGGTGGACACACTGAAGATGTGGACACCCTCTGACCCACAATGTTCAAAGTACTGAAATATGTTTTCAACTCTTCACACTCTTCTTCTAGATTCTACTTTTTACTACTCTCATCATGATTGAATTCATTTTCTGCAATGTGCAATTTCATTAAGAATATATGAATTAAGTCTAAAGGGACATGGTCGCCTATAATTTGAAAATCGAAAAGCTGACACGCACACGGTAACCCATGTTTTGTTCTAATGAAAAAACCACACTTCTTTTGGCTTGAACCAACAAATTTTACCTTTCCTAATTTCTTTATAATGAGTTGTATACATTGTCTTTAGACAAAACCGTGCAACTTAGCATAAAATAGGGTGTTATACTGATGCTTAATGTTGGCAATACTTTTTGGAAATGACACTCTGATGGAGCCAAGATGCAAATTTAACATGGTGTTCACAGCATCCCAACCTCGGCATAAATCACCACGACTTGAAGTCAACATGTTTTTTAGTCTTCAATGAGCAGACTCCACCCTAAAATCCATAAACATAATAACATGTTTGTCATACCCCAAAATTTGCCCACATTTTCAAAATAAAAAAAAGAAAAAAAATTCGAAATTATTTTCAAAATTGGATTTTTATAAAATCTTGGATTCATTTACATTGACATCCTGAATTTTATAAATATTCGATTTAAAGTCTATTTTAAAATATAATAGTTTACCCTTAAATTATTTATATTTTAATAAATAGCAAAATGCTGGTCGATGCTTCATATACTTTCAATTGGCTTTTTATTTCAAATAAATAATATAGCACAATTGGTAAGGAGTTAAGATTTGCAAGTGCAAGGTGTCGGGTTCGAGTCTCAATTCTGACAGTTTTCCTTTTTATTTTGTTTATACCTTAGTTTTAATTTTATTTTTCATTTATATCCAAAAATCACAAAAAAAAAATAAGTTTTTTTATAATTTAAAATATTATTTTCGGAGAATTTTTAAAATATTATTTTAATTTATTATTTTGTGTATGAAATAGTCAAATTTAAGAGAAAAAACAAAAAAAAGATTGTGAGAGATTATGTTTCTTTATTTTAGGATAGTAATTGTTACAATTAACTTAGAAAGAATCATGAATTAAAATCAAATAAAATTTGTGATTATTCTTGATTTATTCGCAATTAATTGGATTGATTTTTTCCAAGTATGTTAACCTACTTTTGTTCTAATATAAATAGGTAATATTTTCTCACCCATGGGGGGCCGAACGAACACAACCTTACGTTCGCATACTAACAATCTCCACTTTTCATCCACTAATTTATTCACGCTCTCTCACTTACAAAACTTTTTTTTTCACGTACATACCTTTTGTTGTTTGGCCTTGAACATACACTAACTCCACAATAATCTTGTAACCAATATCTCTCACACAAAACTTTTTTTTCTAACGCATAAAACCTATTCACACTACACACAACAACCTCCATTACCCCAAACAACATATTAATTCCCCAGCCAAAATCAGAGTATCAAACATCAACCTCTAACATTACAAACCGTTCATTTTTTAAAACCTCTACCAAAACATTCAACCATATTTCGACAATAGCAAAATCATGCTCTGAACGTAAACTGACACCACGTGTTTTACTAACAATTAAATCAACATTTGTTTATGCTATTTTTGCAGTAAAATCTCATCAACCAAAAGGGCATGAAAACAGAGACGAGAAGCAGAAAATCCGATCAAAATTTCCGATCGAGCTCAAACGGAACAGCCGCCACAACACCGCGAACCACCGGCCAACGCTGATGCCACCGCAACGAATCTCTGATGATCACCGGAGCAGCCCCTTGTACACCGCCAACGATTGATCGGAGGTCCACGTTTCTACCACAAAAGAAAATGGTTTACTGTACATAAGAAGTATCCATGGTTTTCACACTTCTTTCATTATTTTTTTGCTATTGCAAAAAATAAAATAATAATAATAATAATAAAGACAATATAAATATTCATGATACTAAATAATCATTTAACTTTATTAGATCCTTTTAATTAATTAGTTTTTTAATTTAGTTTAATTATTTTTTATTATTACCAAAATATAAAAAAAAATAGTTACTTTTATTAGGATAATCAAATTCATAAATACATTTAATTTTCTGAATACACCGGTATATAATTCAATTAACAATAATAAAATACCAAAAAATGTTAGAATTAGATTTTTTTTTCTTTCTTATCAAAAATACAAAAAAAAAATATTTAATTTCACTTATAATTTAATTGTTAATTGTTAGATTTCTCTTTGATAATGTTTGTTCATATTCTCCCATTATTCATATATCATTTTATACATCCGTACTAACATTCTCTTGTTTTTGTGAGGTACCATCTCGAGCCTTAAGACTATGATGGACATTCACAAGTTTTTGTTTCGTATATATTATTTCTTTTATTTTCATTGTAATTTTTATTTTGGGGTTTGTAATAATTTTTAACCCCCATTTGACAACTTGTAATCCCCCTCCCCGAAGCCTTGTAATAGCGTAGGAATTTTATCCGCTCTTTACTTTCTGCACCTTATAATTGCTTAGATGTATGTTTAATAGGATTGTATGGAAAGATAAAATCAATCGCTAGCTAACTAATAATTCAAGATAAATATCGGAATCCAATACACCTGCACGAACTCACCCTTAGGGTATGCCCCTCTTGGTTGCCTTCGAAAATAAGATTGCGTCCCTCGAAATATAGAGGTACCTATTAGCAAAAGTCCCTCGATTAAAAATCATCAAAGATCATGGTCCCTCGATGTTGCCTATAAATACGTGATCTCGTCCCTCGAATGGTTGCCTAACGAAAGATGATTGTCCCTTCGAATTTGCTAAAGGTATCTCTACCTGTTGCCTTCAAACGACCTCGATGAGCCTTCGATGACCCGCACGTCCAATATAACAAGGATTTCCTACTTCTATATAGTATGGATAATCCTGGGAATCGTAAAAAGCATAGAAAAAGACCAACTATTTAGGGTAGTTCTCTTAATATGCCTAGCTCAATAAAAAACATCTTTTCAAAACTCTTTCGAAAACTAAGGCTATGCATTTACGCTAAAGTCCTTATGTTCCTTTCAAAACAAACAATATGAGCTAAGCAAATTAAGAGCCCGTAGATAACTACGGATGAAAAGGGTGCTTGCACCTTCCCTTTTCATAACTTACCCCCCGAGCCCGTTTTCTTTCAAATAAGGTCTTTTTCTGTACTTTTTACCTTTCCTAACATTGGACAAAATAAAAGTCGGTGGCGACTCATGCTCACCGCAACATTGTTGCTCATAAAAATAAAAGTCAGTTCACCGTGTTACAGAACTGGCGACTCTGCTGGGGACACTTTTAAAGAGGGGTTTACCTTAGGGCTTAGATCATTAATTTGTTTGTTTGATTGCTTTAATTCTCATTGTTGCTGGGGTTTTGTGGAAGATGAATCCTATACCCGGATTCGAGTGCACTTTAAGATAGGAGCGACATAGTCATGGAGACCTCCCTAGTGCATGCTTGGGATTGGTCAAAATGAAGTTCGCGCTTGAGTTAGGCCTCCACTGGTTATTGTGTACCTCTTTTGCATGAGAGAGGTTTACGCATGTATCTTTGGGTGCGCCGGAGCTCAAGGACCTTTAGTCACCTTTAACCCATCTTAACCTTTAGGAACGTAGTGGGAGGGCTATTCTTGGTGCATGCCAAGTTATGGTCGCGACCCGATACTACAGCTCAGATAGGTTTCTTCCTAAAGTATCATTGCGTGGTATGCATGTACCATGTTCGAGGGTGCTTTGGAAGGGGCTGGCAATTCTGGGTCACTGGTAGAACCTGTCACTGTTATCATCTTTTCTCTTAGAAGTGCCTTTGGGGAAGAGTAAACACCTGGTCATACTCCATGCAAGCCGTAAACCTAAGGACTCTTGTGTGACTTGTTTGTTATCTAACCACTTGATCTCCTTGCAGGTTTCGTTTGTAGGACTTACTTGTCCGTACTACCCTGTGCTTTTACATAACGTGCTGACTAACCTTCTTCAAGGATCTTAAGTATTTAGGATGCATAGTTCCCAGGCACTGTTATGGAAGGACTGTCAAGAGCCTTAATTCATATCAAGGGGTAAGAGGATATATTTTCCTCTAACCCGATGCTCTCAAACTCAAAGGTATAGTTCCTATCAAGGGGCAAGAGGATTTATTTTCCTCTAGCCAGATGCTTTTCAAATTCGAAAGTACAATAAAATTCTGTCAAGGGGCGAGAGGATTTATTTTCCTTTAGCCATATGCCTTTAAACTCAAAAGTAACGTACCCCGAATCAGAGGCTATGACCCACTGGATATGGTGAGCTTGATTCTTAAAGAAGGACGTTCAAAGACGGAAGTCGAAGTTCTTCAACAAAGCTGCAACTACATGTCAATGTTGCAAATTGGGTTCCAAAAAGATCTTTGAAAACATTGCATATGCATTTGCATACATATCATTGCATAACAGGTTTCCAGACAACGAGCTTCTCATTTTCTACCTCAAATCCCTAAAGCTTGATACTTACAACTCCTTCGTGGCTTCGTCAGAATCTTCTTCTTAGAAGTAATCTGTAGTTCAGATACGAACGCTTGGTTTGGTTTCCTCTCTGGGGCACTTGGTAAGTCGATCGATAATTGCCAACCAGTCCGAGATAATGTACAAGACTTGATTGATGCAAAGGCTATCATATTCACACCTGCAGGCCAGATTTGAAGTTCTCCTTCGACTCAATGGACCTTCTGAAGCAATAAGTCCATACGGAGAAAATCTCCTCAATATTGGCAATTCGTAATTTCTCATGCATTTTCATGCGTAATCTTTCTTGTTCTTGTTCAATATTGTCTATATGCAATACTTGTTTGTTTTTGAACTATAATAACGATGCATTGGATATGTTTGTCTTGAAAAAATTCATTCGCTCTCGCTCTAATATGTTTTTATTTGCTTGTGATACCAAACTCTCATTGATAAAGCATGATGACTCTGAAGGGAGAATGACGAACACATAATACCCATAATCTCAAATGGTGTGCTTTCGAGTAAAACCCTGTTGATGATGTACAGGCATTGTTTCAAATCCATACACTGGAGATATAAGGAAGTTAATCCCTTGTCAACCCCTTTGAGCCTTGAAGTAGGAGTTTCTTTTTTATACGAAAAACCCTCACATTTAACCCAGGGGCAGGGTAGTGTTCAGTTAATCTGATTGAGTATTTAAAATTCATCAGGAGCACGCATCTAAGGATACAACAATGGTTATCTTTCAAAAGGTTGAGGAAAGTCAATACCAAAATGGTTATCCCTCGTCAACCAAGAAATGAGGCAGTCACAATCTTTCCAATGATAATAAATTGAAGACGTCTCATACGACTTGTTCAAAAAAAAAGAGAAAAATGAATCGAAAAGAAAGAGAGAAAAGAAAGCCCGCTAAGTCAACGAACTTGAAAACTAGCGACTTAGGCAAAAATTAGGGCATCCCGCTGGACATCAAAATAAAAAGAATTTGTCCAGGCAAAAGTTAGGGAAACAAAAAAGAGATCCTCAACAAAAGGGCAAAGTCGTGTGACTATAAATTCAAAGAATAAGTCGTGTGATCAGACACAAAATATGAAAGGTAAAGTGACTGCCATGTCCAAATACCTAATTGATTCCTCAATCGTCTCAAACTCCTCTTGAAGGATGAATACTTGCATCGAGTTAAATGAACTTAGGTTGGAGAAAATCACGAAGGGGGTGGGCACCAATAAAATTTTGAGCCTAAAAATCTTTTTTTTCTAAACCCATGAGTTTGGCCACGTTACAACCCTCAAAAGTCCTAATTGAAGCAGGGTTAATTCGAAAGCATACTGTAATGAGAATACGGTAAACTGACTCCTAGGAGTTTTGCTAAACGCTTGAGTTGGTATCACACCACCTTTCACAAAAAAAGATGTTTTAACATCCTTTCAAAAAAATTCTTCTTTAAACTTCAAGGCAAACATGAACTTTGCATTAGAATTATATTTCTCATACTAAACATTCTTTGCATATGAACAAGTACTTGACACTAGGAAAGCTTCCATCATGAACTGCAGATGAAAATTTAATCCTCTCGATGGACAAGTTATCTTCAGAACTCCGTTGAGTTCGAGCGAGAACATCTCAAATTCTGATCACCCCCAGAGGCACAAAAGTAGCCGAAATACTCTGTTGAGTAAGCGTTCATATACCTGGGGAAATCAGGTCAAGACTCGAAGGCTCCCTCAGAAGCGTTGGTCAATCAGGGGCATTTTTCCTAAACTCACGATACTGGGGCATGTTGCTCAGAAAGTCCTCCAGACAGACGGAGTCGCTTCAAAAGCACGTCAAAAGCAGAATATTTCATATGTCTGACTCAGTTGGCTAAAACGCCAATATGTACAAGGGGCATGACATGATATTATCCATTTCATCTAGGGCAGTCAAGTCGAGATTCAAAAAAATCTCTCGAAGGCGCTGAACAGTCAGGGATTTATTTTCCCCACCAAACACTGCTACAATTTGTTGTCGTTATTAGTAACATTTTGCATTCATACATCATACACCTCATGTCATATGCACAACACTCTCATTCATTTCAAAAAACATACATTACATACATCATGTCATCGCATAAAACTAACTTTACCTTTCAGGTTGACCAACTGGCCAGGAAAATAGCATCAACAAAACCAATTTCTATCAAATATACAGTCTGGAAGCTTGAACCCCAGATTCTCAACAGATATGTTCCGGAAGCTTGAACCCCGGATAATCTGAAATCTACGACAGAAACGTTCCGGAAGCATGAACCCCGGATGTTCTGAAATCTACGACAGATATGTTTCGGAAGCTTGAACCCCGAATGATCTGAATTCTACAACAGATATGTTCCGGAAGCTTGAACCCCGGATAATCTGAATTCTATGACAGAAACGTTCCGGAAGCATGAACCCCGGATGTTCTGAAATCTACGGCAGATACGTTCCGGAAGCATGAACCCCGGATGTTCTGAAATCTACGCAGATATGTTTCGAAAGCCTGAACCTCGAATGATCTGAATTCTACGACAAATATGTTCCGGAAGCTTGAACCCCGGATGATCTGAATTCTACGCCAGAAACATTCCGGAAGCCTGAACCCCGGATGTTCTGAAATCTACGCCAGATATGTTTCGGAAGCATGAACCCCGAATGATCTGAATTCTACGACAGATATGTTCCGGAAGCTTGAACCCCGGATGATCTGAATTCTACGCCAGAAACGTTCCGGAAGCATGAACCCCGGATGTTCTGAAAAACTACGACAGACATGTTTCGGAAGCTTGAACCCCGAATGATCTGAATTCTACAGCAGATATGTTCCGGAAGCTTGAACCCCGGATGATCTGAATTCTACGCCAGAAACGTTCCGGAAGCATGAACCCCGAATGTTCTGAAAAACTACGACAGACATGTTTCGGAAGTTTGAACCCCGAATGATCTGAATTCTACAACAGATATGTTCCGGAAGCTTGAACCCTGGATAATCTGAATTCTACAACGGAAACGTTCCAGAAGCCTGAACCCCGGATAATCTGAAATCTATGACAGAAATGTTCTGGAAGCTCGAACCCCGAACATCTATGAATCTCTATCCCAGATATACGTTTGGAAGCTTGAACCCCAAACATTCTGAAGATCTATCATATACACACCCTGGGAAGCATGACCCCCCCACTCAGCTAGATGGCATCTCTAAGCCCATCTACGCTAAAAATCCCTACATCCGCAAGGGCAAATTTCTTGGTATTCTAGTGTTCAATCCTCTTCCACCTTCAGATTCCGACTGGCACACAAGCCAATCTACATCCTCAGGTTTAAGAAGATTGAACAGGGGCAGCTGTCATACCCCAAAATTTGCCCACATTTTCAAAATAAAAAAAAGAAAAAAAATTCGAAATTATTTTCAAAATTGGATTTTTATAAAATCTTGGATTCATTTACATTGACATCCTGAATTTTATAAATATTCGATTTAAAGTCTATTTTAAAATATAATAGTTTACCCTTAAATTATTTATATTTTAATAAATAGCAAAATGCTGGTCGATGCTTCATATACTTTCAATTGGCTTTTTATTTCAAATAAATAATATAGCACAATTGGTAAGGAGTTAAGATTTGCAAGTGCAAGGTGTCGGGTTCGAGTCTCAATTCTGACAGTTTTCCTTTTTATTTTGTTTATACCTTAGTTTTAATTTTATTTTTCATTTATATCCAAAAATCACAAAAAAAAAATAAGTTTTTTTATAATTTAAAATATTATTTTCGGAGAATTTTTAAAATATTATTTTAATTTATTATTTTGTGTATGAAATAGTCAAATTTAAGAGAAAAAACAAAAAAAAGATTGTGAGAGATTATGTTTCTTTATTTTAGGATAGTAATTGTTACAATTAACTTAGAAAGAATCATGAATTAAAATCAAATAAAATTTGTGATTATTCTTGATTTATTCGCAATTAATTGGATTGATTTTTTCCAAGTATGTTAACCTACTTTTGTTCTAATATAAATAGGTAATATTTTCTCACCCATGGGGGGCCGAACGAACACAACCTTACGTTCGCATACTAACAATCTCCACTTTTCATCCACTAATTTATTCACGCTCTCTCACTTACAAAACTTTTTTTTTCACGTACATACCTTTTGTTGTTTGGCCTTGAACATACACTAACTCCACAATAATCTTGTAACCAATATCTCTCACACAAAACTTTTTTTTCTAACGCATAAAACCTATTCACACTACACACAACAACCTCCATTACCCCAAACAACATATTAATTCCCCAGCCAAAATCAGAGTATCAAACATCAACCTCTAACATTACAAACCGTTCATTTTTTAAAACCTCTACCAAAACATTCAACCATATTTCGACAATAGCAAAATCATGCTCTGAACGTAAACTGACACCACGTGTTTTACTAACAATTAAATCAACATTTGTTTATGCTATTTTTGCAGTAAAATCTCATCAACCAAAAGGGCATGAAAACAGAGACGAGAAGCAGAAAATCCGATCAAAATTTCCGATCGAGCTCAAACGGAACAGCCGCCACAACACCGCGAACCACCGGCCAACGCTGATGCCACCGCAACGAATCTCTGATGATCACCGGAGCAGCCCCTTGTACACCGCCAACGATTGATCGGAGGTCCACGTTTCTACCACAAAAGAAAATGGTTTACTGTACATAAGAAGTATCCATGGTTTTCACACTTCTTTCATTATTTTTTTGCTATTGCAAAAAATAAAATAATAATAATAATAATAAAGACAATATAAATATTCATGATACTAAATAATCATTTAACTTTATTAGATCCTTTTAATTAATTAGTTTTTTAATTTAGTTTAATTATTTTTTATTATTACCAAAATATAAAAAAAAATAGTTACTTTTATTAGGATAATCAAATTCATAAATACATTTAATTTTCTGAATACACCGGTATATAATTCAATTAACAATAATAAAATACCAAAAAATGTTAGAATTAGATTTTTTTTTCTTTCTTATCAAAAATACAAAAAAAAAATATTTAATTTCACTTATAATTTAATTGTTAATTGTTAGATTTCTCTTTGATAATGTTTGTTCATATTCTCCCATTATTCATATATCATTTTATACATCCGTACTAACATTCTCTTGTTTTTGTGAGGTACCATCTCGAGCCTTAAGACTATGATGGACATTCACAAGTTTTTGTTTCGTATATATTATTTCTTTTATTTTCATTGTAATTTTTATTTTGGGGTTTGTAATAATTTTTAACCCCCATTTGACAACTTGTAATCCCCCTCCCCGAAGCCTTGTAATAGCGTAGGAATTTTATCCGCTCTTTACTTTCTGCACCTTATAATTGCTTAGATGTATGTTTAATAGGATTGTATGGAAAGATAAAATCAATCGCTAGCTAACTAATAATTCAAGATAAATATCGGAATCCAATACACCTGCACGAACTCACCCTTAGGGTATGCCCCTCTTGGTTGCCTTCGAAAATAAGATTGCGTCCCTCGAAATATAGAGGTACCTATTAGCAAAAGCCCCTCGATTAAAAATCATCAAAGATCATGGTCCCTCGATGTTGCCTATAAATACGTGATCTCGTCCCTCGAATGGTTGCCTAACGAAAGATGATTGTCCCTTCGAATTTGCTAAAGGTATCTCTACCTGTTGCCTTCAAACGACCTCGATGAGCCTTCGATGACCCGCACGTCCAATATAACAAGGATTTCCTACTTCTATATAGTATGGATAATCCTGGGAATCGTAAAAAGCATAGAAAAAGACCAACTATTTAGGGTAGTTCTCTTAATATGCCTAGCTCAATAAAAAACATCTTTTCAAAACTCTTTCGAAAACTAAGGCTATGCATTTACGCTAAAGTCCTTATGTTCCTTTCAAAACAAACAATATGAGCTAAGCAAATTAAGAGCCCGTAGATAACTACGGATGAAAAGGGTGCTTGCACCTTCCCTTTTCATAACTTACCCCCCGAGCCCGTTTTCTTTCAAATAAGGTCTTTTTCTGTACTTTTTACCTTTCCTAACATTGGACAAAATAAAAGTCGGTGGCGACTCATGCTCACCGCAACATTGTTGCTCATAAAAATAAAAGTCAGTTCACCGTGTTACAATGTTTCAAACTGCTTTCGTAACATAAGCACGAATAATAATAACATCAAACTAGCATGATTCATATACTTGTTTGTTGTTGTGTCCCTAAATGAGTGACTTGGTTAGTCCATGCAGCAACAATTTTTTTTATAAGGTGTTAACCACGTATCGTTCACATACTTAATAAATAATTGAATATCACCACAAAATTTACCCAATGTAGTTATTCCTCCAAGTAGCCAATAAAATTTATCCAACCTACTAGTATTCAATCCAAAAGATTCATGAAATACTACATGATTATTCCAAAAGAATATTAAGCAAACATTAGCCACGACACAAGAGCAACCCTAAATCATACAAGAAATATTCACAGTAGATATAGTTCCTACAAACAAAACTACTTTTTCAACAGTTCAAATCAACACCACAAAACAAATTAGTTTTTTTGGCTCCTGCTCTTAGCTTTCCAAGTCTAAATAACAATACAAAAATTATACTCTAACAAAAAAGTTAGAAACCTCACTAACTCTAATGCTTGTTTTGCAATAAATCCATCTCTAATAATAAATATTTTATCTACCCGCAAGATCCAACAAAAAAGAACTCTCAGCATTAATGGATAGATAAAAGTAAATTAAATATTCAGATGAAATAAAAATGATATTGATACATTTTATTCTCCAGCAAAAGATATCATTTTGTTGTCAAATTTATCCAAACGTGTCATTTAGCTATCAACATATTAATGTTCTATTATAGCCATAGGTTATGCACACACATACTAAATCTCATCCTGTACAGACAAAGAACACTTATGTTAATACACATACATGTATTTTTAAGCAATGGAAGTAACAACTAATAACATTTGTAAGATGAACATTAGTATTTACAGGAGCAAAGTGAAAACAATATACCAAGTATAAATTATTTCTCACAGAAACACCTAATCATGCATAAATTTAATCAAACATTAACTTTACACATCCACACATTAATAAGACGTTGAGTGACGGTCGAGAGCTCGCGATTGAAATCGTAGATCTGAAATAGTTAGAGAAGACAAGTCAAATAAAAAGGAAAAGATTTTGAAAGCCATTGAAATCATAGATATGAAATACAGGGAAAAGGTTTTCATCCTCTACACTAAAAGATATGAGTACTATGTTATAAAATCATATATCTGAGAGAGAGTGTGAGAGATTTTACCTGCACAAGATAAATGCAAAGAAACTTATTCATGGATCAGAGAGAAAGGGAGAGATACGCAGATGATGCAGCTTTGTGAGCGACGGCGACGAAAATGAAGTTGCATGTAAACGATTGAGTTTGAGAACGACAACCCTAAGGAATCACAAAAAGATTATACCGATAATGAAAGTAGGCAATCCTAATTCAACCTTATGAACATTTACTTTGGGCCATGGATTGAGGGATAGTTTTTGGGCAAAGATTAATTGAAAATCCAACTCTCATATGTGTATGTTTGGTCGGATTCGGATTCTGACGGACTCAATATTACCAACTGAATCGTCAGAAGGCATCCAATGTTATCCAATCAGTAAACTGTTAGAATTTGCAACCCGAAATTATTTGACCTGTTTCCCAAAATCTGGTTCGGATCGGACGGGTTGGTTCGGACGGCGGTCTTTTGTCCACCCCTACACTCTTTTTTCAACACTCTCTCCAACACTCATTTTCTTATTGGTTGAAACATGTATGAGTCCCTACCACTTTATCTGAGATTCATTTCCAAAGTGAGAGATCCACACATGTATCTGGTATCTTTTTAAGTTCATTGAATAATGAATGTATCTGGTCTATACATTCATTATTCTAAAAAGAAAATATTTGCTTATAATAATAATAATAATTTGGCTTATGGATATAATTTGACTATTATCAAATGTATCCTAACACTTCACCTACTTAATCATATGTGACCTAACCAACAAATGTTCCAACCGATTACCTGCGTCAAATTTATATTTGAACAAATAGAAACACAAACAAGGAGCATATAATAAATAAAAGATATCAGAGCTATCGGCGTGTATTTAGAAGCAATAGGGTAACCCATGTAAGGAATTATCATTCATTTTTCCCTGTTCTGCACACCTATGTATTATACTCGTAACATATTCCTAATTGTAGAGACAATGTCATAAAACAACTTGGAAAATAACTCAGAGTGTTGATGAACTTGAGAATCTAATTGCGTTCGAACAAAAGACCATAACTCTTCGTCCCATCCAAATAAAGATGAAATACTCGAAAACCATAACTTTCATCTTTATCAACATCAATAATGTCATCGATGTACAGATGAATGAAAACGGGAAACAGGGGCAAGTATTTGTCTCTTGAATATTTGGAAGAAGGTTGCCTATCGATCGACATGCTTGACGATTGACTTCCAGTTGGTTTTGTGCATGATTTATTTGTAGTCTAACTTGTAACACCCCATATTTTCCCTTAATTAATTTAAATTGAAATTTAATTATTTATTGGGATTATTTGGCATTTTATTGGGTTTAGTGGAGAATTATGGAAAATGATGTTATTGGACCGATGTCGTAGTCAGTAATGAGGGGGTACTAATGTGAGGCCCTAACTAAAGTGGATTTTGATTTTTCATAAAATAAGGAAAAGAGAGGAGATTGGAAGATAGAAGCAAAATAGGAGAAAGCAGAGAACGTAAAAGCTGAGGAAGAGAGAAGAAGAACCCAAGATCAACCTTCAATGTACGGGGGGACTCTTCCGTTTAATCTCTAATATCGGGTTGTAGGTAATAGGATTGATTGTGTGGTGTTTGTTCCGATTGAATATATGAGGGTTTTGCGGTTTGGAAGCTTTTTGGATTCAATTTCATGACAATGGATGCAATTTGGTTGTTATCAATGATGATTGATGTTAGAATGCATTGTAGTGTGTTATGATTGTGTCAATTGGCTGAAATTGGTTCTGTTTGTGATGCATTTTCGTATTGGGATGTTTTGGTTTGGGTTTGAAATGATCAAATGCTGTCAAAAGTGGAATTATGTGGTTGCAGGTATGTGGTAACCGGTTACTGGGGAGATGGTAACCGATTACCTGTTGTCCGTCAGGTTGGATGGGCTATTCGTTGTGAAGTAACCGGTTACTTCATTGTGGTAACCGGTTACCACTGTTGTGTTTTGTGTTGTTATTGCTGTCTGGGAGACAGTAACCAGTTACTGGGATTGAGGTAACCGATTACCGCTGTTACGAATAGGATTTTTGGAACTCCGTTAGACAGTAACCGATTACTGTATTTGAGGTAACCGGTTACCGTTGTCAGTCTTTTGAAAAATAACTGTTTTAATCATATCTTTTGAACCGTACATCCGTTTTAAGCGCCGTTTTGGGCGTTGTGTCACAAATTAAATACTCTATATTTTTGGATGATATTTTTGGGCAGTAGCCAAACTTTTTCAGAAAGTCGATTTTTAAAATTCTT
Source organism: Vicia villosa (assembly GCF_029867415.1). Lineage (NCBI taxonomy): Eukaryota > Viridiplantae > Streptophyta > Magnoliopsida > Fabales > Fabaceae > Vicia > Vicia villosa. The sequence goes on along the minus strand of NW_026706165.1, from coordinate 190,014 downwards.
GTGTCATGGCTATTTGTTGTGTGTATGACTTGGTTGATGTGACCAAGTGAATGTGTAATGACAACATGTGATTGATGAAATGTTGTGCATGGTATGAATTGTATAACATGATTGTTTGGATTATGTTGAGATGAATATATGATTCATGATTGTTGATTGGTGTTGAAAATATGATTGATGATGATTCATATTGTTGGTGATAATGATTAGCATACTAGATGTTGTGCATGCATACATAATCATATTGGTGGTTGTATACTGGATGATGGCGGATCAGCGGTAGCTAATTCCCACTGTGTGGAACTAGTGAGTGGAAGCAGCCAGATCCTAGATGATGGTGGATCGGTGAGATGGGTTAATCCCATGTGTTGGTACCATATGCATTGTAGTTGCATTGCATTAGGATATTTGTATGACTATAACATGAATGGAAGATGTCCAATATTATAGTGGGATGTGATTGTTGCTTGTTGTGATTGGTTGTGAATTTGAATATATTGTGATTGGGTGAATATAATGCATGATATTTTGTTGCTTATGAACTTATATCATTGGTTAAATGCGAATGAGACTCACCCTTACTGTTGATTATTTTTCAGATTAAGGAGTAGAGACTTGTGCTTGGTGAGGATAACTCGTATAGTTACTTCGTTAGTCGGTTGTGTCAGTGTCATGCTCTGGTCTTGTAACACTGGGGGACGTTTACATTGGAGTTGTTTGATTGAATATTTTCCTACGTTGGATTATTTTGTTGTTGGTTTAAATCGGGGAATTATGATGTTAAATACCGATATTTTATATTATTCAGTTTGGGTATACTATCCGCTGTGTTAACATAATTTTGTTCTAAATAATATGTTTTAACGTTCCTAATGAAGCATGACATGTTTTGATGTTTTGAATATTTTGGAGTTGTGACATCCTTCTCATGTTTTACGCTGATTTATTTAATATTTTCGTCGGGGTTTAGAAGGGTGTTACAATAGTGGTATCGGAGCATAGTCGGTCGTTGTGACCAGAGTCTGTCCTTATTCCCGTGTATGCGACAAGTGCAAGTTATCACTGTCGATACTTTTATGCTAACGAAATTGTTTTGTGATTAAGCAGAACAATGGCTGAAAGGGGTGGAAGGAATGATGATACGATTGCTGAGGCTCTGGGTATGATTGCTGGCGTGCTGGGAGGAAATGCCAAATGGAGCCGGGATTGGTGCTAACAGACAATTGGGAGAATTTTAGAGGAATAATCCTCCGTTGTTAAAAGGTACTCACAATCTCGAAGGTGCACAGAAATGGCTGAAGGAGATTGAGAGGATCTTCCGGGTGGTAGACTGTGCAAAGAATCTGAAAGTGAGGTATGGTACTCACATGTTGAGTGAGGAAGCTGATGACTGGTGGGTTTCTACTAGAGCTGAACTGGATGCTGATGGCGTAGCAGTTACTTGGGCTGTGTTCAGGCGAGAATTTCTGAGAAGATACTTTCTTAAGGGTGTTCGGGGAAGAAAAGAGGTTGAATTCTTGGAACTGAAACAGGGTAATATGACGGTGCTTGAGTATGCTTCCAAGTTTGTTGAGTTGGCTAAGTACTACACTCACTACAACAATGTTGAAGCTAGCGAGTTCTCAAAGTGTGTTAAGTTTGAGAATGGTCTGCGTGATGAGATCAAGCAGGGTATCAGGTGCCAAAGGATTCGTCGGTTCACTGATTTGGTTGACTGTAGCCGGATTTTTGAAGAGGAATAACCTTAAGCTGAAGTCATCTCACTCTCGCAAGTTAGTTGACAAGAAAGGAAAGAAGCCTATGGATCATGGTAAACCGTATGGTAAAGGTAATCCAAAGAATGGTGGTTGGAGGAAGCCTAGTGGGGGAGACTCTAATGCTGTTAGGTGTTATAAGTGTGGAGAACATGTGTAACGACCCGATTTTACTAGTTATTTTATTTATTAATTTATTTGGTGTTTTTAATGATTATTTGTTTTATTTAATTATTATGTGGCATTATTAATTAATTGAATATCTAATTATATGAGTAATTGAGTTTTGTGGCTTAATTGAGTTATTAGTAGTATAACATGTTATTGGGCCTAATTAGCTAATATAGAAGTAATGGGTGGTATTTGTTACTAAGCCCAATTAATAGAATGAGATAGTAAGAGATTAGGTCATTAGTTCATTTCTTAACATAATTTTGGAGATTAGAAGAGTAGAAGAGAAGAGAAGAGGGAATTGTACATTCTTGAAGTTGAAGGAGAATAGAGCTAGAGGTAAGGGTCTGAATCCAAATTATCATAGTTTGTATGATTGGGTAATGGTTTTGTGTTAGAGTTTCATAAATTTTAGGGATTTTGGGTATTTCATGATTCTTGAGTTTTTACATGAAATGATATGTTAATCCTTTCCTTATGTGATATCTAACCCGTGTTTATGTTTCTATTCATGATTCTATAAATGGGTTTGAAATTGATATGCAATTTGATGGTTCTATGTTGATTTTGGTTAAAACCTAACTTTACATGATTTATTGGATCTCATGACAATGTGAAGGATTGAAATGTGTTAAATGAGTACTAATGTCATACAATCAGTAGTAATATATTTAGGAACCTCAAATGTGTGTTTAATTGTTGTTTGAATGGATTTTGAATGGTAAAAATCAGATTTGAAATGGTGTTGAAAGTGTTGAAAACGCACAAAAATTGTGCTGTCTGTCAGATTCGCTAGGCGAAGGATTTCTTCTGCCGGGCGAGACAGCGCCGGGCGAGAAATGTGGGCGAGAGGTGGTCACGTCCCTGTCCAGATTCGGTGGGTGAGGAAATTCTTCCGCCGGGCGAAAATGCCCTGTTTTGTGAAAATTAAAATTATCATAACTTTTGATCTGTAACTCCGTTTTATGCACCATTTGAAGCGTTAGGAAGCTAATGAAATTGTCTATAAGATGATATATATTTGGTTAGCACTTGATTGATTTATTATGATATGGTTATGTGAAATAACATGTAATTATCATTATGTACTATATGATGTGATATGTGTTGATTAACAATTATGATTGTGAGTGATACATGATTGGTAGTATGCTTTGTTATAATTGTTGATTGCTATGTGAATTGTGTATGTTTGGTGAATAATTCAATGTGTGAATTATTGTGGTATGCGGTATGTTAAGATTTGTTTGGATAAATCTTAATTGCATACGTGTTAATATAAATGTACATGCATTCATGGTGGCTTTGAAACATAAGCGAGTGGCTTTGAAACATAAGTGGTTGGCTTTGAAAGAGAGGCGGCGAAACGTTGGATTCACATTGGTTGGCTTGAAACATAAGCGGTGAAACTTTGGGTTCACAATGGTTGCTTTGATCTTGTCCAGATCGGAAGTGTGGATAGGTTCTATGTGAATCGATAGCGGTGAAACATTGGGTTCACATTGGTACCACATGCATTGAGTCACATTTAGTACATTTGAGTCACATTGTGTGCTATGTGAATGTTTTGTGTGAATGTGATTGTTTTGTGTGATGATTGATACTTGGTGTATAATTGTATGTTTTTAAGAAGTGTGATGAATTTGTGAAATGTATTGTGTTGTGTTTACATTTCCCATATTATGCTTATCTATTATAATTTGAATTCTCACCCTTCTGCTTTGTGGATGGTGTTCTTCGTGACATCGTTCAGGTTCCGACGTTTAGTGGTTTACCGAGGATTTAGCCGAGGAGCATTTCTTTTACCGTTTGATTAGGTAGAGAGTCAATGCTCTGATCATGTAGCACTTGGGAGGGGTTTTGAACTCTTGTTTCTATTTGTTTTATGTTATTATTTGTGTTTGATGAATCATAATTGGATATGATGAATATTGTTATTTTGAGGCATATGTTGCCATGTTATTAATTCATATGATGTATGGATATTTGTTTGAATATGTCATATGATATGGTAGATGAATATAGTATGGGATATATTCATTGAAACATATTGAATTGTTCTTCTACGTGTATTATGCATTTATATTTTGGAAACATGAGAAAATCCATTGTGTTATAAATTGACTAGTTGCATTTATGATGTGAAGAATATGTTCCAGGTTTTCATTTTGATGAAAATAACATGTGATATCCCTTTCGTATGCATATATTCTCTGTGTATTATTTATTATTTGGGTTATTAGAAAGGGGTGTTACAACCTGGACATCGTATCCATGAATGCAAGAGCGAAGAGAGAAAGTGCTTTAGGTGTGGTAAAGCGGGTCATGTTATGGTTGATTGTAAAGGGAAGACTGTGACTTGCTATAACTGCGGAGAGGAAGGTCACATCAGTACACAATGTCCTAAGCCGAAGAAGAATCAAGCTGGCGGTAAAGTTTTCGCTTTATCTGGTTCTAAGACTACTCCTGAAGATCGATTGATTAAAGGTACGTGTTTTATCCATGGCACACCTTTAATTGCAATTATTGACACTGGAGCGACTCACTCATTTATTTCTATGGATTGTTCTAAAAGACTGAATTTAGAAATATCTGATATGAATGGAAGTATGGTTATTGACACTCCTGCGTCGGGTTCAGTGACTACTTCGTATGTTTGTAGAAATTGTCATGTTGTGATTTTTGGTAGAGGTTTTGGAATGGACTTAGTATGCCTTCCGTTGAGACAACTTGATGTAATCCTAGGAATGAACTTGTTGGAATTCAACCGCGTTCATATCAATTGTTTTGCAAAAACGGTGTTGTTTCCTGAAGCTATGAATACTGATGATTTGGCTATGACTGCTAGACAAATAAATGAAGTTGTTGAAGACGGGGCAGAAGTGTTTATGCTATTTGCATTGATGGACCTGAAAGGGAAAGCGAAGAGTAGTGAATTGCTAGTGGTACGTGACACCTGCTCAAATCCCGACAGAAAAACAACACATCAACACACAAATAGAAGTGGAAGAGAGAAGAAGAGCAGAGTAACGTAAAGCAGAAGGAGGAGAAGAAAAATACCTGGTTAACGTTTGTTCCTTTCATTTTGTGATTTCTTGTTTATGTTTCTATTTCATCCTTGTAACTAAGTTATCACCGAATAAAAAATGAATAGGGATTTACCTTGGGGGATTATTGGGGTTTAGGTTGTTCTGTGTTTATGTTTGTTGGTTGAAACCAAATCGAAAGAAAACCCATCGTGAGAGAAGCGAGAGGTTCGCGAGAGAGATTGAGAGAGATTATGAATCGTTCTTGTTGATGTAAGACATGAGAGATGAAGAGAGCAAGAGAGAGATTGAGTAGGTCGCGAGAGAGATGGAGAGAGCAGTTGAGTAGTATACTGATCACAACTTGATCACTCTAGGAACCTTTTACAATCAATGTAAAATAAATGTTACAAGAGTACAATATGCTTCTTAGAAAGCTATAATCACAACTGTGATATTTCTCTTAATATCTAAGCTTAACAGTCACTAAATATTACAAGATATGTGAGGTTGAAGATGAAGTTTGAGAGCTTTTGAGTTTGACAGCAATTCTGTATTTTGCGCAAGAGATTCGTTGTTCAGCGTTAGAGTTTTGCTTCTCATCAGAACTTCATATTTATAGGCGTTTGAGAAGATGACCGTTGGGAGCATTTATTGCGTTGCGTGTGTCGTACAGCTTTGCATTTAACGTTTCACTCTTTTGTCAACTACCTCGAGCCTTGCTTTTCCTGCTTTTACTGAATTTGCCTTTAATAGCTTCTAACGTTCCTTTTGTCAGTCAGCGTAGCCTGCCATCATGTACTTGATTCTGATTCTTATATTTGTAGAATACAACGTTTGAATATTAGAGTCATTCAGCTTGGTGCAGAGCATCTTCTTGTCTTCTGACTTTGAAGTGCTTCTAGCGTGATACCATAAGAACTTCTGTGCTTCTGCTTCTGAACTCAAGTTCTTCTGATGCTTCATAGACCATGTTCTGATTCTGCTTGACCATCTTCTGATGTCTAGCGAGACCATGTTCTGATGTTGCAATCTTGAACCTTCTGAGTCAGTGCTTCTTGCGCTGAATTGTGCATGCTCCTTATATATTTCCTGAAATGGAAAATGCATAGGATTAGAGTACCACATTGTCTTATACAAAATTCATATACATTGTTATCATCAAAACTAAGAATATTGATCAGAACAAATCTTGTTTTAACAGGCACAACTTTCCACCTGGTGATGCGAGAGAAGTGAGAAATGATCCATCCCTAAATGAATTAAGAAAATGTTAACAACACTAAATTACCATAAGAAACATGCAGCTCCCTTCCATTTGCTTTGCCTTCAAAACACAACCCTCTCCCAGCTTCGAGTATAGGTAGACCAAACACGCACCCCCTAGTTGTAGTCGTGATTCACAGTTAAATCGATTAAATATTAAAGGTAGACCACGTCGACGTAGGTTTCACTTTTATCCATAAACATTGACGTGCTAACCGAGAACAAGGGGTAACTTCTTAATGTGCAAGTCTAATTGTAGTTAACCTGCAGATCATCACCTTCATCATTCTCAACCCATTGCAGATGGTCTTTATAAAGCTTTTAAAAATAAATCTTGCATGAGCGCCTCTTATGTCAATTGCCTCCTTTAAGGCCTTAGCTGGGTCATCCTCCAAATAGGTGGCCATCATCTTGACGACTTCCTCTCGATCGATCCCTCTGTGGCCCAATAATTTACCCCTTATGGGAATATACAGGATGCATGAGACGTCATCCAAGGTGGTGGTCATCTCAACTATAGGATGGTGGAAATATGATGTCTCTGAATGCCACCTCTCTGCAAAAGTTGTTTGCATGCCATGGTTTATGGTCATGTACGCAACAAAACATAAACTAGCAAGACCAGAATAACAAATAACATTAATGAACCAAGCACCAATGGGTTGTTCCTAGTCCAATATCTTCCTACCGTGGTTTATCGATTTCAAACACACACACACACACACACACTCCTATAAAAAGAAAATATCACCACTAGTATCAATTTAATTACTTGAAAACATATGTTTTGCAAAATAAAATAAATATATTTCTCCTTCCCAGACATGCCTATCAGCATGGTATGCATAGAGATGAAGTAAGGATGTGTCAGATTGGCCTCCTGGATAGTTCTCTAAAGGGGAAACAACAACTAATTTCTTATGGGCTTGAGGGGCTTCGGGAACTTCAAGTTCTGCGGCATCATCTGGGGACTTGTGGCCACGTGAAGTATAAGCCTAAGAGAGGCGACCACGAGATGCAGAACTAGATGGTTAGGAACCTCGGCGCCGTGAACCATTAAACGAGTTATCATCAACTCGTGGCAGAAATGAGATGAATCTCTGAACAAAGCTACGATTCTCAGCCATGACTCAAACGCCATTGCTGCCCTAACCCTCCAAACAAATGTCAATGCATGTCCTTGTATGCTACCTATTTTGTTTTAACTACAATCTAATGTACCTTAAACAACTAATGTAGCCTAAACAACTAACTACAAATCAAAACACAAAAAAAGATAGAAAAATTGAAAAACTTGCCGAATCAAATTGATAAGAAGTAGAAGCTTGCATGTATGAAATGTTGGAAAGGAGAAGAAAGAACTCCAATGGTAGAAGCTTGAATGAATGGATGATAAGATTAGCTTGAATGCATGAGAGCTCAAATGTTTTATTTTGAGAAAATTTTAAAAAATGAAGGAGGAAGAGGGAAGGGAGTGATGCGAGGATATGAAACAAAAGCGTTTGAAGATACATCTCCAAACCACCCACTCATTTTTTAATAAATGGTGTTTACGGAGATACATATTCAAACTTAATTTTTAGGCATAATATAGTGCCTCTTCAATTTGATCTGAAAAATGACTTATAAAAATGCATCAGAAGATGCATCTCCAAACACTACGGACAATTGTGACTTTTTATGATGGTGGAAGAGCACCCATAAGAATGAAAAAAGCAACCACAAATTTAGATAAAGGGAGATGAAGGATAATTTACCTTACCACCTCCTTTTTTATACCCGCCATCCCCCCAATTTATGATGTTCCCAAAATACCCCTGGTACTATTAACTCAAAATTTATACCATTTTTTTAAAAAAATTACTGTTGGAAAAATAAGTCAAAAAGCAAATTTCCGGTACCCTTTAGCAAATTTCTGGTACCCTTTTTATGCGATACCGGAAATTTTTTGATTTTCACAAATTTTCGGTATCTGTTTACCGGAAATTCTAAATTTCTGGTGCGATTTACCGGATATTTTAAAACTCTGGTGCTTTTATGAAACTCATTACCCCGTATCAAAAATTTCCTAAATTTCCAGTATATAACCCGTTATCGAAATTTCAAGTTTTTGGTGTGTACCGGAAATTTCGTTAAACTTAAAATTTTTGGTAAGGCAGATGAAGTTTTATATCTTTGCGGTCCTGAACCGGAAACTTCAGCTTCTTCTATGGATTCTTGCAGTGATCTTACACATTACTTCGTTACAGATACGGTATGTTTACCTCATGTCATACACAAAATGTTTTATTTATATAATTTAATGCAGTTATGTCATTGTACATTTTTGTAATTGTCAAATTTTTGAATCACGAGATAAGGTTCTAGAATGGGCACGTGCTATTGGAAGAACTCATGGTGTTGCTGTTGTTACAATCCGATCCGATTCTGCTAATGGAATGCGAGGGAGGAAGGATAAATTGATTATGGGCTGTGACCAAGGAGAAAATTACAAAAAGAAAAATGAAGCTGCGGCCCCTTCTGATGGCAATTATACTATGAGGCTTATATGCCCATTTAGGATGAGATCTGCTCCGAGTGGTATTGGTTGGAAGGTGGTGGTTAAATGTGGGATGCATAATCATAGACTAGATAAGGATATGTTAGGTCATGACATCTTGGGGTGTCTAAAAATGATGAAAGAAAGTTTGTGAATGACATGAAGAAGTACAATATAGCACCAAGATACATTGTGTCTGCTTTAAAGAGAAAGATCCAGAAAATCTCACGAGTATTACCCAGATTTACAAAGCTAGAGCAATATACAGACTGGGCAAGAGGGGTGCACTGACAGAAATGCAAATGTTATTGAGCCTTATTCACCAAGAGAAGTACATGTATTGGTCTAGAAATAAGGAGAATTCAAATATTGTGGCTGATATCTTCTGGATACACCCTGACTCAGTCAAATTGTTGAATATGTTTCCTATGGTGTTGAGTTTTGATTGCACGTACAAGACAAACATGTCAGAATATTAAAATTAATCTCTCCCATCTTATAAATATGTAGAGTGATGTAGTTTATGGATGCTTTTTTAATCGTGCAGGTACCATCTACCACTGCTTGAGATTGTTGGTGTTACATCAACAAAATTGACGTTTTCAGTTGCTTTTGCATATTTGGAACATGAAAGGAAGGAGAACTTCACATGAGCACAAGAGAGGCTCAAGAAGTTGTTCTATTCTGAGAAGTTTCTACCAGATGTCATGGTGACGGACCAGAAACTTACAATCATGAATGCCATTGATTATGTGTATCCAAGTGCGTCTCATTTGTTGTGTATGTTTCATATTTCAAAAAATATTACCATGGAATGTAAAGACTATGTCAAATCAGAAATACAAGAACATGTCATGGATAAATTGAACAACATGATGTATTCAAATATAGAAGACGGATTTGATGTACATCTCAACCACTTCGAGAGTGTATGTGGTGATATTCCATCATTTGTCAAGTATGTGAAAGAAGCATGGTTCACACCATATAAAGAAAGATTTGTTGTTGCATGGACTAACAGAGTCACTCATTTAGGGAACACAACAACAAACAGGTACATTCTAAAAGAACTTTATGTTTATGTTTTCTATTTTTGAGTTGTTTATTTAATGTGTCTATGATTTGTAGGGCAAAATCTGCATATTGGAGACTGAAAAACATGTTAACAATAAGTCGTGGTGATTTATGTGCAAGTTGGGAGGTTGTGAACACAATGTTGAAGTTATAGCTAGGTTCCATAAGAGTGTCGTTTCAAAAAAGTATGGTCAACATTGAGCATCAGTATAACACTCCATTCTATTCTAAATTGCACAATTTTGTTTCAAGAAAGTATATACAAATCATTGGAAAGGAACTAGAAAGAGTCAAATTTGTTGGTGCGAGCAAGCAGAGGTGTGGTTGTTACATTAGAACAACACATGTGTTATCGTGTGCGTGTCTGTAATTCAAACCAAGATCCTGCATAAAAAAAACTGAAATTAGAAAATTTAAAAATATAGAAACATATTGCTCACTTCTAATTTCTAAATTCACATACATAAACTAACAAATAACTAGCTTAACTCAAAGTAGTAATAATAAGTAGAAGTCATTTACACAACTTTTGTATAACAATATTTTACTCTTTTTGTTTATTCATTAAAATCCAAAGCAAAGTAACTGGAACAAATAAAAACCAAATTTACAAACACATCTCTTTGCTAGTTCATATAAAGATACAACGTAAGATAAAATCTCAATACTTAACAACTAATTCAAACCATTCTCCCCTTTTCTCCACCATGATCATTTTTCCCATTATAACAATCACCCACGGCAACATTTTGCACAGTCTTATAACTATAATTTCTAGCAAAGAACACAAACACAAACATGTACAATGTAGTTATCCCCAATGTAGTTATTCCTCCAAATAGCCAATAAAATTTATCCAACCTACTAGTATTCAATCCAAAAGATTCATGAAATACTACATGATTATTCCAAAAGAATATTAAGCAAACATTAGCCACGACACAAGAGCAACCCTAAATCATACAAGAAATATTCACAGTAGATATAATTCCTACAAACAAAACTACTTTTTCAACAGTTCAAATCAACACCACAAAACTAATTAGTTTTTTTTGGCTCCTGCTCTTAGCTTTCCAAGTCTAAATAACAATACAAAAATTATACTCTAACAAAAAAGTTAGAAAACTCACTAACTCTAATGCTTGTTTTGCAATAAATCCATCTCTAATAAAAAAAAATTTATCTACCCGCAAGATCCAACAAAAAAGAACTCTCAGCATTAATGGATAGATAAAAGTAAATTAAATATTCAGATGAAATAAAAATGATATTGATACATTTTATTCTCCAGCAAAAGATATCATTTTGTTGTCAAATTTATCCAAACGTGTCATTTAGCTATCAACATATTAATGTTCTGTTATAGCCATAGGTTATGCACACACATACTAAATCTCATCCTGTACAGACAAAGAACACTAATGTTAATACACATACATGTATTTTTAACCAATGGAAGTAACAACTAATAACATTTGTAAGATGAACATTAGTATTTACAGGAGCAGAGTGAAAACAATATACCAAGTATAAATTATTTCTCACAGAAAGACCTAATCATGCATAAATTTAATCAAACATTAACTTTACACATCCACGCATTAATAAGACGTTGAGTGACGGTCGTGAGCTCGCGATTGAAATCGTAGATCTGAAATAGTTAGAGAAGACAAGTCAAAAAAAAAGGAAAAGATTTTGAAAGCCATTGAAATCATAGATATGAAATACAGGGAAAAGGTTTTCATCCTCTACACTAAAAGATATGAGTACTATGTTATAAAATCATAGATCTGAGAGAGAGTGTGAGAGATTTTACCTGCACAAGATAAATGCAAAGAAACTTATTCATGGATCAGAAAGAAAGGGAGAGATATGCAGATGATGCAGCTTTGTGAGCGACGGCAACGAAAATGAAGTTGCATGTAAACGATTGAGTTTGAGAACGACAACCCTAAGGAATCACAAAAAGATTATACCGATAATGAAAGTAGGCAAAGATTTACTTTGGGCATAGCTTATGAACATTTACTTTGGGCCATGGAATGAGGGATAGCTTTTGGGCAAAGATTAATTGAAAATCCAACTCTCATATGTGTATGTTCGGTCGGATTCGGATTCCGACGGACTCAATATTACCAACTGAATCGTCAGAAGGCATCCAATGTTATCCAATCAATAAACTGTTAGAATTTGCAACCCGAAATTATTTGACCTGTTTCCCAAAATCTAGTTCGGATCGGACGGATTGGTTCGGACGGCGGTCTTTTGTCCACCCCTACACTCTTTTTTCAACACTCTCTCCAACACTCACTTTCTTATTGGTTGAAACATGTATGAGTCCCTACCACTTTATCTGAGATTCATTTCCAAAGTGAGAGATCCACACATGTATCTGGTATCTTTTTAAGTTCATTGAATAATGAATGTATCTGGTCTATACATTCATTATTCTAAAAAGAAAATATTTGCTTATAATAATAATAATAATTTGGCTTATGGATATAATTTGACTATTATCAAATGTATCCTAACACTTCACCTACTTAATCATATGTGACCTAACCAACAAATGTTCCAACCGATTACCTGCGTCAAATTTATATTTGAACAAATAGAAACACAAACAACGAGCATATAATAAATAAAAGATATCAGAGCTATCGGCGTGTATTTAGAAGCAATAGGGTAACCCATGTAAGGAATTATCATTCATTTTTCCCTGTCCTGCACACCTATGTATTATACTCGTAACATATTCCTAATTGTAGAGACAATGTCATAAAACAACTTGGAACATAACTCAAAGTGTTGATGAACTTGAGAATCTAATTGCGTTCGAACAAAAGACCATAACTCTTCGTCCCATCCAAATAAAGATGAAATACTCGAAAACCATAACTTTCATCTTTATCAACATCAATAATGTCATCGATGTACGGATGAATGAAGACGGGAAACAGGGGCAAGTATTTGTCTCTTGAATATTTGGAAGAAGGTTGCCTATCGATCGACATTCTTGACGATTGACTTCCAGTTGGTTTTGTGCATGATTTATTTGTAGTCTAACACCCCCGCGAATACTCAACATATTCCCACTAGCTAGGATCATGATGCACATCACTCTCCTGACCCATTCTACTCCTACTAACTCCTCTATTTGGCTTGTACTTCACCGATGGTGGACACACTGAAGATGTGGACACCCTCTGACCCACAATGTTCAAAGTACTGAAATATCTTTTCAACTCTTCACACTCTTCTTCTAGATTCTACTTTTTACTACTCTCATCATGATTGAATTCATGTTCTGCAATGTGCAATTTCATTAAGAATATATGAATTAAGTCTAAAGGGACATGGTCGCCTATAATTTAAAAATCGACAAGCTGACACGCACACGGTAACCCATGTTTTGTTCTAATGAAAAAACCACACTTATTTTGGCTTGAACCAACAAATTTTATCTTTCCTAATTTCTTTATAATGAGTTGTATACATTGTCTTTAGACAAAACCGTGCAACTTAGCATAAAATAGGGTGTTATACTGATGCTTAATGTTGGCAATACTTTTTGGAAATGACACTCTGATGGAGCCAAGATGCAAATTTAACATGGTGTTCACAGCATCCCAACCTCGGCATAAATCACCACGACTTGAAGTCAACATGTTTTTTAGTCTTCAATGAGCAGACTCCACCCTAAAATCCATAAACATAATAACATGTTTCAAACTGCTTTCGTAACATAAGCACGAATAATAATAACATCAAACTGGCATGATTCATATACTTGTTTGTTGTCGTGTCCCTAAATGAGTGACTTGGTTAGTCCATGCAGCAACAATTTTTTTATAAGGTGTTAACCACGTATCGTTCACATACTTAATAAATAATTGAATATCACCACAAACACTTTCAAAGTTCTTTAAGTGTACATCAAACTCATTTTCAGTATTTGAATACATGATGTTGTTCCATTGATCCATGACATGTTTTTGTCTTTCTGATTTCACGTACTCTTTATATTTCTTGCTCACATTTTTTTGAAATATGAAACGTACACAACAAATGAGTTGCATTTGGAAACACAAATTCCATGGCATTAATTAATGCAAGTTTTTGGTCTGTCACCACAAAATTCAGTAGCAATTTCTCTTAATAGAACAACTCTTTGAGCTTATTCAATTCCCATATGAAGTTCTCTTTCCTTTCATGTTCCAAGTAGGCAAAGGAAACTGAAAGCGTTAACTTCGTTGATGTGATATCAACAATGTCAAGCAATGGTAATCGGTACATGCACGGTTAAAGTACACATAACCAACCAGCTGACTCAACATCTACAACATATTATAGGAGTTCAAAAGTAAATTTCTTACCTATATACCTATTTGCCTACCGGATTTTTTAAAATTTTCGAAAAATTTTGTGCATACCGAATTTTTTGAAAAAATTCGGTAGGTCTTATATGTTGTCGGATATTTTTCAAATATTCAGTAAGTTCTTTCCGATTTTTTCAAAAATCCAATATTTCTTGATAACTTTTTCAGAAAACCTTAAATTTTTTCAAACAGTTTTAAAAAAATCATGTATTTCTGCATCCTTTCGCAAAATATCCTGTAAATTTGTACAAAATTCAATATTTCTACATCCAAACGAACAAAATTTATGAAATATTTGATATTTATCAAAACTTTTAAAAAACCGATAATCTTTAGTAAAACTAAAAACGTAATCATAGCCTCCTTACTAGGTACTAGGGGTGTTCAAAACCAAACCGACCCATTTGATTCGGATATGTTTGGTCCATTTTCTAACAGAATCGCGCGGTTTGATTCGGTTTGCAGTTTGTATTTTACAAACCAAACCAAGTCAAACCGCAATATGTTACAAATTCTTACACTAATATATATTTCTTTAATTTTTTTTAGCTAAAACAACTAGTATTATGTTCATATTTTATTGTATTTTTAGCATGATATTTATTTTAAGTTATATATCATCAAAAAATGAAATATTATTCATTTATAAATACTATTTTGATAAAATATATTTTATCGTATTCTTTGTATAATATATATTTACGAATGCAATTTCATGTATATCATTCTTTAGACCTAAGATAAAATTGTACGACACTTTTTTATGTATCAAATTATAAATTTATTTTGACAATTATAAATTTTTTATGATAATGTATGAACGACTAAACACAAAATTATATTTTCTTCTACTGTGTATATATGGCTCAATAAAATTTTTGTAAAAAACTGAACCAACCCAAACCGCATTAGTTTGGTTTGATTTTATTTTTGAAAGCCAACCGAACCGCACGTTTTTTTCTCTTTCAGTTCGGATGATTTTTAGCGTCAAAACCGCACTGTGAATCCCTACCAGGTACAACATGGAAGGTGGAAGATTTCTCGAAAACTTTCCTTCCACAAACTTTTCTTTTTCTACTTTCTTTTCACCAAATTGGACTACTCATGGCTTGTGAAATTTCCATTCAAATCTGTTCGGTATGGACTGGTCTGAAATTTGAAACTAATTTGGCATGATTATCCATGAAGTTCAATTAGGCCAATAATTTAACCATTAGGTCAACATGTAATTATAGCTTCCATATTGGATGGTGGGTAAGGAGATATTTATTCACCAAATAATAGACAAGTAGCCTATAAATGAAGGGAGAAAATGATAATAGAATCAGTGGTTTCTGTTTTATCCAATTATTGTAAAAAGAAAAATGAATTGTAATGATAAACTATACTAATTTGATAAGTAACTTCGTCAAGGATTAATGATTTTTTTAATTAATAGAACCAGTCCAAGGGTATCACAGTCCAAGTCAAAGTTTTTACTCTTAAAATTTGAACTGAAAAAATCTCTAAAAAATTCAATTTAATTATACTATATTAACTTCATTATAAATATTTTTTTACTTGAATAGATAAAAGACATCTTCATATTTTTATATTTTTATGATTCTTAATTAAACTCTTAACTAGAGGTGGAAATAGGTTAGGGTTGGTTAGACTTATAAGGTCTGAGTCTGTCTACGATAAATTTAAAAGGCCTGAGTCTGGTCTATGGTCTATAATAGGCTCTTTTTTTTAGTCTGGTCTGGTCTGTGATCTTATAAGTCGGCTGCATATATAGGATGGTCTATTCAGCCTTTGTTCTAATATGCATATATAGGCTTACCTATTTAACATTTTTTTAGTATATGTAAATATATGCTGATTTATTTAGCCTATTTTTAATATACATAAAAATATAGGCCGACCTATAAGATTTCATAGGCTTTTTTATTAGCCTAAGTCTGACTTATTTTATTAAATAGGCTTTTAAAAAAGCCTAAGTCTGACCTTTTTATTAAATAAGTCTGACCTGACCTGACCTTATATAGGCTATGCCATAAGCGCCTCTAGACCGGTCTGACCTATTTCAACCCCTACTTTTAACCACAACAAGATTTTAAAAGAACTCATTTTATAATTTTGTTGTCTATTATAATTGAAGAAGATAAATTCTATTAGACTTGGAAAAGGATAAATTGGCAAAATCTAATACAAAATTATAAAGTATTTTTCGTGTTCTTTTTAATAAAACAATAGCGAAATACATGATTAATTAATTGTTAATGACATTTAAGTATATATATATATATATATATATATATATATATATATATATATATATATATATATATATATATATATATATATATATATATCAAAGTTCAAAATATGTCCGAATTTCGAACTTAGATTCATCTTACGATTATTAAAATCTGGACGCTTTAATTAAAGTGCTCGTGCCATTTCTTTCCCTTCCATTTGAAACAAAAGCAACAATATAGAAGAGAGCTCTTACCAGTGTTCTCTCTTGTTCCAACATTATTTTAATATTTCTTTCAAATTTTACTCCTGTTCATTCAAATCTAGGATCTTTATCAACTTCTACTCCTCTCCGTTCAAGCTAAGACATTCATCCCTTACATTTGTTAAGTTTTTCATATCCTTATTTTTCATTTGTGATGAATGCAATTCCTTAATAGGTTATGTTTATGCTACATTATGATATATCCAATAGAAATATACGATTTGTTTGGTCATAATAAGATTTTATATGAATTGGGGCATTTAAGGGTTAGGGTACATGCATGAACGAGTTTTGCTCTGGTGTGTTTAGTCCGAATTTTAAAATCCCGACCCTTTATACAAATCACAAAATTAGATTTTCTTTGATTATGATATGCCTTTTCTTGTTTGATTATAGAAAAAATGGCCATAGAACAATATAGATATACACATGGTCGCATGGCCCAATACGCCACAGTGTGTAGGAAAAAGCTAGACTCTCACGATCCACAGTTGGACAATTGTCGCGTGCAGCTAAGGGATCATCTATGTGAGGTCATGTATCTCCGGCTCATGACGAAACACCTTTTTTTCTCGTTCTTGCTAAGGTACAAGTGCATGATCCAGGTCTTAGAGTCATACCTGATGTTGCTGCACTTAGACACTTCACTATTTCCTCTATATGGACACCATGTTGTTGCTCACGTGTGGGAGAGAGAGGAAGTATAAATGTTTAATTACTCTCTTAGACATTTATTTTATACTAGTTCAATTTTCTGAATTTGATGTATTTAATTTTGCAGTACTGTGACACATTGAAACGTATAAATCATGGTAGGAAGTTATCAAAGATGTCACAAACTGATGAACCATAGTTTCAAGAAGTCTTGGAGCTATCTGGGCTGAAGGACTTAAATAGGACTAGATATGGATACATTTACCATGGTTTATTGTCTTCATTTATTGAAAGATGGCATGCATAGATGTTGTTATTTCATCTTCTGATCAGTGAGATGGCTATCACCCTTGAAGATGTATCATGCCTCCTACATCTTATGATAATAGGAAGATTGCTAAATCACTTTAGAATTAGTAAATTTGACGCCCTTAACCTAATGTTGACACAATTAGGGGCTGATCCAAATGGCTGATAGAATATACAAGGGGATGTTATGCTTACTTATATTGATTTCACAATAATTGGGCTACCCACTTAATGATATTTCATCTTAACCATTTTTAAGCATGTATCCTCCAACATTTTCCTAGTATCGACGACTGGGAGTGAGTTGGAGACTAATCAGAGGATTTTCCATGTGTGTGATTGATTATTCCACTCAGGGATAATCCTCTAATTGAGTTGTACAAGCTTGCTCTTCAGTGCATCCTAGCGGTAGATATATGTTTCATATTGTACGATGAGCATCGTTAAATACGGCTGTTAGAGGTGATATCATATTACTGTAGATGCTTGACATGTGGGTCTCAACTTATGTACCCAAATCTACCTGAGCGAGTAATGAGGTAGTTCGGGTATTTGCAGGGTATACCCAGGGACCCCACAATTGGTGCTTCTGCCACTGTCCTCTACAGAGATGTTGATGCAATATTTGCGGGCTACCATGAGCTTCTGGTGACAGAGGATGTACATAGTGTGTCAACTTCTCGTCCTTGAAATACGATATACAATTACATCCAATAGTTTTATAGAGTGTTTCATCCTTATATGACACTAGAGCCAAAAGGAGGCCCCTTAGGCTAGCTCATCAGGAGTTATTAGAAAACGAATAGGCGAGGATGGACCATGTGGTGGATGTATTGCTAATATATCACCTTATTGTTGCTATTAAAATAGAGGCCATAACTAGATGAGAGTTTCAGAAAGGGACTCCTGAGAGGGTCACTCTATAGGAAATCTTAGTAGAGACACAACATGCAGTATAACTAGGGTTTGTACTAATTTTAAAATTTGAATTCACCAAATTATTCTAAAATAAAGACCTGGGTTACCCTAAAAAAAAAAAAAAGACCTGGACAATGCGTAAAATATTGTCTGATGATGTGTCCTGATTTTAAAATTCAGTTTCATCCCTATATTTAACACACACAAGCAAAACATAGCAACAATATTGTCCTAGGGGTTAATTTGGAGATTGAAGTTCAAATAATTTTTTACTTAAATGAAGATGCATTTCTAATGTAAAGACTTGATTATATTAGTGCATATGAATTTCAGTGTATAATATAAGAGATTTTCTTTATAGACCCCCTACCTTTTTTGTCACCAGCGGCGAAAAACCAAAAAATACCCCTACTTTGGAAATGTATTTCCGAAGTAATTTTTTTTCAAAATTTTTCAAGAATTCGGAAATGCACTTCCGAAAACATCAAATGGGGGTGTTTTTGAAGATGCATTTTCGAAAACACCCATTTTTTGGGGTTCAGAAGTATACTTCCGAAAAACAGAAATCAAGAGGAGGAGATCACTGATCAGAGACACTGTTCATTCTGCAAAATACACAGCCGCAGAAACAAATCAAAAACCCTAAACTTTGTTCATCATCTTCTCAATCAAAGAACACAAAAAAACCTCAAACACTGAAAACCCAAAAAATCAATCATCAACCATAAAACAAATGAACCCTTTGTCTTTTCTCACAAAAAAACAAAAACAATGGCACTGTCCCAATCATGAACGAAACTTCTCTTTTTTTCACTATTCAACTCCAAACACAACATCATTAATAACAACAACATGCTATGAATCAATTAAATAACATGTGAAAAACAAAGTTTAGGGTTTTTGATTTATTTCTGCGGCTGTGTATTTTGTAGAATGAACAGTGTCTCTGATTAGTGATCTCCTCCTCTTGATTTTTGTTTTTCGGAAGTATACTTCCAAAATCCTCTAAAATGGGTGTTTTCGGAAATACATCTCCGAAAACACTTCCATTTGATGTTTTCGGAAGTGCATTTCTGAATTCTGGATAAATTTTGAAAAGAAAAAAAGTAGGGATATTTTTTGTTTTTCGCTTGAGGTTCTCCCCATAGGAGGGTCTACAAAAAAATTCTCTAATATAAAGGGTGTTGTGAACACCATCCTATTATTAAATGTTGATATCTAAATCTAATGACGGCCCAAAGGGTACCTTAATCCAAACAACTTGATTGGGCTATCTCAAAAACTTAACATTATAGCCCATTATATCAACATGTTGTTGATGGTTGTGATAAAATATATACAAAGAGATTTAAAACTATAGTGTTTTTTCTAACACAATAAAAAGAGATTTACCATTATGATAAAGATTTTAAATATATAAGAAAATCAAACCAGCCTTGGTTGTAAAAGGATATCATGACTCATTCACTATATCAGAATACTACTTTTTTTAGTGAAAGATTATCGCCCTTTTGTCTCTTATTTTCATGGAATATTGATGAATTGATCCGAATTCAATCACCATAATATTCTATTGCATACAAATTATTATCTACAATCGGAATATTAGTTAATTGACCTAAATTCTACCTTTCACACTTTTTATTCCCAAAGATATATATTCACCCAAATCAAAACAATGCATTGGAAAAACATAAAATATAAAATGACACAAATGTGTAGATAGGATACATTAAAATTGACGATTTTATTCGCATGTTAATAATATAAAATAGCAAAATACTGATATGGATAAAATTATAAAAAAAATATTGGTGTAAATATTTTATATATAATTAAGAAGTGTGATATTTAAAAATTATATATTTTATACCGTACCAACTTTTATATATAAGAACTTTTATATATAAATAAAAAATTAAACGACAACTCCGCACCAAAACGACAAACAAAACTACGTCTTACTCTAATGATAAAATAGAATAAAAATATGAAAGAAAAATCAAATTTATGTAAAAAATAATTATTTTTTCTTTAAATGATGTTGTCACTTTAATGATTGTTTAATAAATACGTGGTGCTTCATTTCATATGATTCTTAGAATTAGAGGTAGCATTTTAGTTGAGATGTCATAATTCAAATGATACATTTGCCCTAGTTTTTTTTCTAAAAAAGAACTTTATACCTTATTTTTAGGAGTTGTTGTCTAGCACTATTTTTGGGTATAGCATATCCAATACTTCTAATAACAATTTATCAACATATCTAGATCTATATATCTTAGAAAAATGAAAATGGGAGGAAGAGTATTAATTAGGTTATTTTATTTTCGATTAGATAGAAACCAAACATAAGATACAAAAGGAGAACAAAGAAGTGAAGATGCTAAAAAATTGGTCAAAAGTAAAGTCAAGGGGACAAGTTGGAGTTGGGGGACCAAAGCATCCACTCAATTTCTATATATATTTTTTAACTTGTGACCAAATATATGTAAGCATAGAATCAATGGAGGGGTACCCTCCACCACCCATAACCTAAAAAATTCTTACCATTTTCCCATGATTGTCCTCATACATGGATCCCAAGTTTCTCTTCCACATATTGCTTATTTAATATGAAGGCTTTGAAAATAAAGGTATGTAATAATATAAATTATGTCAAATTGTGCCTCTCATCTTCATGTTCACCAAAAAATATGTAGTAATTAATTATAGTTCTCATCCCCGCTAATTATATATAGTCTTATTTCCTTAATTTAAAATAACATAAAAATAATAATATTTATAAATTTAAGATCTACATCCCCGGACTGACAAGTGATAAGTTGTTTTTCATCTCGGTCAATCAATCAATGTAAAAAGTGATCGATTTATTTCAAAAAGTTATTGGGTATAAAATATTTTTCTTATGTAGTAGTGAGAAGTTAAACTTAAAATGTCCGAGTTTTTTTATAAGTGCAAACATTATATAAATATTTTTTTATATTTTAAAATTTTAGTATTTGTTTTTGCGACAAATTAATTCAAAAGGATCAATTCTACTATCTATTTACAAATATTCCGTTTAAATTCAGAGTAAAACTCTCAAGAGGAACACACTTTCATAACTCATTAGACTAATTCTTAGAAGTTTATATTTTTTTAATTAATTAAATAAAAATTTAGAGGAATGAATGATGTCCATTGAGAGGTTATGATATGACAAAAACTTTATCAAAAGCTTGTAATAGACAATTGATCAATAAACAAAACTACCAATAAGATGCAATTCAAAACCTTTTAGTTGAAATTATTTGAGTCCATCACTTAACTTGATTGTCATTGATGGATTATATGAATAAGAAACATCTAGTGTTAAAAGAAACTACATTCAAATCACTCACACAAAAGTCATTAAAATAAAAAATAGTCTATACTCAAATGAAATGCTTTATTTGTGCAGGCCAAGGGTAGCAAAGGAAAAACAAACCAAACTATGTTGGTTTCCACATGGTGTATGCACAAAAAATTAATAACAAAATCTTCCACCAATCATAGTATTGTCTCTTTTTCTCACACGTACACACACATTTGCAACCAAAGTTGAAGCTTATTGAAGGGTAATTAAACTAAGATTTAAAGCTTAGTTGTCTCTAGTCTATCTTCTATAAAGTTGAAAAAAGTATTCCTTATTAGAAGGGTGGTGGTGGGGTTTGGATAATATATAGCAGGCATGTTCCTTTTATAAAAACTATAAAGAGCACATCAATTGAATAAACCTATCACAATAATCATTTGTGATGGCTTCCATTTCACATCATTACTTAAACTATGTTATATTATTCTGAGCTATTTTTAAAAGAAATTGGTTAAGTTTTTCTTAATAACAATTTGACATATTGAAAAGATCAAGACTTAAATTTGGCCAAATCTAAAATAAGAATAGAGTCGAGAAAAAAAAACATATATTTGATCGATACCTCATATGATGGAAGAGAAAATTGAAGACTATATATATGATTCAAGTTTTTCTTTACAAAGATGTACCAGTCAAAAGTACTTTAAATTTATATTTGAATTTTTTTGTTCTCTTATGTTCTTGTATTAGAATGTTGTGAGATGTAGTTAAATATTTGTATTGGAGGGTGTGAGTGTATTGGGGTCTGGGTTAGAATGTTGTCTCTTATGTTCTTGTATTAGAATGTTCTCTGATTTTGGAGTTTTCACGTTATGTTCTTATGTTTTGATTTTGTTCCACTTTTTTCTTTATGCTTTGTTTGTTTTTCCCATCAACTGGTATCAAAGCTTTTGGTTCGACCTGGGTTGTGCAGTTTGGGTTAGAGAAAATTGACAGAAGAATTTTTTTAACTTGTGTAAAGTTCAAGTCAAAGATTTGTTGATACAATCAAGATTACACAAGGTGAAGGATTATGTCGGTGGTTGAAGAGCTTCCTACCAACATGGAAGTTACACCATAAGTTTTCAACCTAATTTTGGACATGTCAAATTCTTGGAGTGGTTTAATTTCAAGTGAAATTTATTCTTCATGATAAAGTATATGATTGTCGAGGGAATCTAGTGGTTTATTCTTTGAGTGGTTTATTCTTCATGGTCAAGTGAAATTTTTGGAGTGGTCTCACATCTTAGTTTAGTGATGGAAGAGGGAATCCAAGACAATATATAAGATTCAAGTTTTTCTTTATAAGATGAATCAGTTAAAAGCACTTTAAATTTGTAATTGGCTTTGTTTGCTCTCTTATGCTCTTGTATTAGAGTGTTATGAGATGTAATGAAATATTTATTGTGGAGGGTGTTGGCGTACTGGAGGCCTGGGTTAGTTTAGGGTATATTGTGTGTTGTAAAAAAATTTCACATAATGTTATTCTCTGATTGTCTATTGACAGCAATCGTGGTTTTTTCTCTAGTTTTGAAGTTTCTACATTATGTTCTTGTGTTTGTGATTGTCTTCCTCTTTTTTTCTCTATGCTTTGTTATATGGGTTAAAGCAAGCTTCAAGGCAGTGGTACAAGAAGTTTAAGTCTGCTATGTGTGATTAAGGATACTAGAAGACTACTTTGGATCATTGCATATTTGTTAGAAAACTTTCTAACGATGACTTCATTATCCTGTTGTTATATGTTGAAGATATGCTTATTGTAGGGGAAAGTATTTCTAACATTAACAGGTTAAAGAAACACTTAGGAGAGTCATTTTCCATGAAAGATATGGGAGCAGCTAAAGAGATTCTTGACATTAGAATCATGCCAAGTGGAAAGTTCAAGTTGAGTTCTAATCAAAGTCCTTTAAGTGAAAATGAAGCGTTTGATATAAAATGTGTTCCTTATACTTTGTTATATGGGTTGAAGCAAACTTCAAGGTAGTGGTACAAGAAGTTTAAGTTTGTTATATGTGATCAAGGATACTAGAAGACTACTTTGGATCATTGCATATTTGTTAGAAAATTTTCTAACGATGACTTCATTATCCTGTTGTTATATGTTGATGATATGCTTATTGTAGGGGAAAGTATTTCTAACATTAACAGGTTAATGAAACACTTAGGGGAGTCATTTTCCATGAAAGATATGGGAGCAGCTAAAGATATTCTTGACATTAGAATCATGCCAAGTGGAAAGTTCAAGTTGAGTTCTAATCAAAGTCCTTTAGGTGAAAATGAAGCGTTTGACATAAAATGTGTTCCTTATACTTTGTTATATGGGTTGAAGCAAACTTCAAGGCAGTGGTACAAGAAGTTTAAGTCTGTTATGTGTGATCAAGGATACTAGAAGACTACTTTGGATCATTGCATATTTGTTAGAAAATTTTCTAACGATGACTTCATTATCCTGTTGTTATATGTTGATGATATGCTTATTGTAGGGGAAAGTATTTCTAACATTAACAGGTTAATGAAACACTTAGGGGAGTCATTTTCCATGAAAGATATGGGAGCAGCTAAAGAGATTCTTGACATTAGAATCATGCCAAGTGTAAAGTTCAATTTGAGTTCTAATCAAAGTCCTTTAAGTGAAAATGAAGCGTTTGATATAAAATATGTTCCTTATGCTTTGTTATGGGTTGAAGCAAACTTCAAGGCAGTGGTACAAGAAGTTTAAGTCTGTTATGTGTGATCAAGGATACTAGAAGACTATTTTGGATCATTGCATATTTGTTAGAAAGTTTTCTAACGATGACTTCATTATCCTGTTGTTATATGTTGATGATATGCTTATTGTAGGGGAAAGTATTTCTAACATTAACAGGTTAATGAAACACTTAGGGGAGTCATTTTCCATGAAAGATATGGGAGCAGCTAAAGAGATTCTTGACATTAGAATCATGCCAAGTGTAAAGTTCAATTTGAGTTCTAATCAAAGTCCTTTAAGTGAAAATGAAGCGTTTGATATAAAATATGTTCCTTATGCTTTGTTATGGGTTGAAGCAAACTTCAAGGCAGTGGTACAAGAAGTTTAAGTCTGTTATGTGTGATCAAGGATACTAGAAGACTATTTTGGATCATTGCATATTTGTTAGAAAGTTTTCTAACGATGACTTCATTATCCTGTTGTTATATGTTGATGATATGCTTATTGTAGGGGAAAGTATTTCTAACATTAACAGGTTAAAGAAACACTTAGGAGAGTCATTTTCCATGAAAGATATGGGAGCAGCTAAAGAGATTCTTGACATTAGAATCATGCCAAGTGGAAAGTTCAAGTTGAGTTATAATCAAAGTCCTTTAAGTGAAAATGAAGCGTTTGATATAAAATGTGTTCCTTATGCGTTTGCTATGGATATATAGTTGTATGTGTGCAATGGTGTGTAGAAGACCATATATAGCACATGTTGTTGGTACCATTACCACGGAAAACACCTTTTGTAAAAAAATATTACAACGAACTTTCGTTAACAGTGGTGGAATGTCATTTTTTGGTTTTTTTTTGTTTTTACTAAAAAATATTTTACTATGGGGAATGTTAAAATCTGTAGTGAAATGAACTAGGAGTTATAGGATTCGAATGTCAGCTTATTCAATATCCCATTTTATCGTCACAAAAAGGTAATATTCTTGTATATCACCACGGTTAATTTAGTTAAACATGGTGTAAAATCAAATCATTTCATCACAGTTCATCTTCTCAACCGTGATAAAAAGTGCTAATTTTTAGTATATAAGCGAAAGTATCTCTCGCTCAGTACATAACAATTGTTTCTCTAAAAAGAAAACTCTAACACATTTCACTCTTCTCTCTCTAAAGAAAACCCTAACATCCATGTCACTCATCATACATACTACAACCTTCATATTTGTGTTCACTAATTGCTACCTTCAGGTTCGTTCATTAAACTTATGCTACGATTTCGTTTATGTTTCTTGTTAAAAATGGTTTCTCGTTTTTTCATTTGGGGAATGTTCCATGTAATTTTGTTAATGTCATGGTGTTTATTATTTTTTGACTTATAGGAAAAGTGAATGATGAAAACCACCTTAACAAAGCGCGTATTTTTCCTATGGTACATATGGTTTGTGTTTCTATAAAAAAAATACAAGAAGTATGAAGCTATTGTGCAAACTTCATCCACCTTGTATTTATTTTTCATAGCATCACAAACTAGATGAACTTCATCATTGATTCCAGTTCCACGATTGTTTTCAATAAAAGATTCGTTCTTGAAACATTTTATTATATCTTATGTTGTTGTATATTATGCATGTTGTCAGAAAGGTGTGTTTGTTAATGTTGTTATGATGATAAGTCATCGTCACAATCATCATGATAAGTGACGATGATGAGTTATACTTGGCCAATAAATTGATTTTATTCAAATTAAATTTGAAGCGGAGGAATCGGTGCCATGAAGGACTTAGACCATTGAACCATATTCTAAATGTTAAAGAGCAAGATTTGAGTTGTGACATGCATGCACTCCTGCGAGGCTTTCTTTTGTAGGAGATAAGTGTTCTCTAGTTGTATACTCTAACTCTGATATGGCTAGAGACATTGATTTCAGAAATTCCACTTTGGGCTACAAGATTAAATTTGCATGAGGAGTTGTGGCTTGGCAATTCAGATTGCAAAAGTGTGTAGCTTTGTATACTATAGAGGTTGGGTTCATTGTCATTACTGAAGCTTGGAAAGAGTTACTGTGTGTCATACCCCAAAATTTGCCCACCACATTTTTATACTCAAGCTCATCCAAGTATCAACAGCTCAAGATATAAGTGGACGCACACTCTCTTAAACAAACAACCCACAACTAGGGTTTTTGCTTCTCTTCAAGAAAAATCAAGTTCTGACAATTCAAGTGGACCTCATAACCTCTCACATGCTTCAAAGGGTCCTCATTCCAAGTTTCAAGCTCTGATTCATAGGATTGCTCAGTCAACGGCCCGAATGATCAATAGGCGACTCGTTTGACCTAAAAGTCAACTGTGGTCAAAGTACAGTCAAAATTCCTGATTTGTGGTCAACATCCTCAGTTTGAAGTATCATTCATCATTTGATCAAGGGTTGATCATGATTCATCAAGGAAAGATCAGAAATCAACAAAAGTACAAGTTGATAAATTAGGGTTTTCATAGGAGAAAGTCAACTGAACTTTGACCATCCATAACTCCTACATGGAACATAAGAAATTTCCCATACAAATCTCATTTTGAAGGAAATTGAATTCTCTACAATTTTGTCTCTCACACGCCAAGTCTAAAAATGCTTCATTTGAGAGATATGGATCAAAACATTACAGGTCCTTCTAGAAGATCGCAAAAAGCTGTTTTTTGTCAGGAGCAATATCATCAAGATAAAATCTCCAAATAAAAAATATGTTCTAAAGTGGATTATAGAGGACATCTTGGACTTTCCAAAAAGTCCTATAACACCTCCATATGATAAATATTGAGGGAGTTATGTTTGATACAAATTGGTTAAAATTCAAGAAAAAGTGAGAAACCCTAATTGGCAAAAATTCCACTTTTTGATTAATGGGCCAAAGTTTCTTGATTTTAAACATGCCCATGGTATTTTTAGAAGCCCACCACGCCATTCTTTCTTTCTTATCATTATTATTTATTTTATTTTGAATTATATTCATTATAATTCAAAGTTTAATAGAGAAAATCATGGTAATTATGAAAGATATGATATTGGTTAATTTTCCAATCAAATATTGAGCAAATATTGGCTTATAAATCTTGTGATATTGATTGGGAAGGATTGAATAAAATAGGAACCAAAAATAGAAAGAATGGTATCATATTTTTCCAAATTTTCAAGTGAATAAAAACTCAAACATCCAAGCCCACTACATGACCTAAATTGATCCTTTATAAGTCTACAAGGACTGCAGCTAGAGGAGAACACGCAGGCTGCACAGAAATAGGGTTTCAAGAACAAAGCAAAACGTCAAAAGAACTAGGGCAAGCTTGTTTCCTTCGTTCAGAGTAATCCAGAGGAAAGTAGAGGTATAATTCCATTTCTGAGTCGTCACAAGGTAAATCCAGGTATTGGTAAGCCTTAAGCACACGTGAGATCCATGTATCACCATTAACAACTTCATGCATATTTTTCAATTTTTGTTTCTTGATGGTTAATGTAACACCCCACTTTTCCCAATTTAAAAATTACGGTAAAATAGTAATAATATTATCAGAGTAATACAACACAAGTGGAATGTCACATCTTTCAAATAAAACAGAAACTAAAGTCTCAATACTTTATTTACTCGTTTCTCACAAAAATCAATAATACAGCGGAAATAGTTTTTATTTTAAAATAAATCACGACGCACTTGCCACCAAAGAATAAAATCCACCTTAACATGTGGTTCACCAAAAATTAGAATTTAAAAGCGATACGTAACAAAATTCAATAAAGTAACATTTGAAATAAATTCCCAAACATATTCCCGTGTTACGTATCAGAGCGACTCCTAAGACTCGATCAAGCAACACGTACTCCACGTACAGCTTAAGTACCTGAATTATCTGTACTTCCGAAGAAGCACAGCCACAACAAGCAAGAAAGGGGTGAGAACTACATTCAATAAATAACGGTGAATAATACATGTTAAGGAGTAGTACTCACACCATTCACACATTGTCACATATTTACAACACACATAACAATTCAATCACAATTTCACAATCAATTACAATAATGAAATGTGACTCCATGAATTGACACAAATGCATGTGGTACCAAAACACAGTTCATTCAATCGAACCCGATTCGCAGGGAATCCGGATAATTCGCATACACTCCACCGAACAACGAATTATCCCAAACACAACTCCACAAGTGAGTCCGGACCTACTAGGCATCTACCAAAGATCTTCACCTAGCAGTCTCAATGCTATGATATGCAATGCACCAACGAACAATATACATATTTAAATTAAACATTATGTATATTACACGATCCTCCTGATCACACGATTCTTCTGATCACTCGTAAGCCACGCTTACCGTAATTCACATCGAAATTACACTCGCTGTCTAAATACAGCACACCACAAATAATTACATTATTTCGGATAAAAAAATTCAATTATTAATCCACATGTGTGCTGCCATCCAACATTGATAATGCACTTCCACTTAGATTACTTTTCTGTAAAACTAAGAAACAAGTGTATCAAGTAGTCTACTAGTGCCACCATTTCCTACTACTAGGGATATACGGTTCTGCGACTCACTGAGACTACTAATTCTATTTATTCAATTTTCTACTAAATAGAATTTTCTACTACTTATACTAACCTTCTATTACTACTTGTTATCATAATTAAGCCACTTAATCATACAGCATCCTTCTAATATAAAGTCTCCACTAAAATAATCATTAGAACACCACTTAGTGATCTTTTCTAATAAATTAGTATAACTTAAGTATGTCTATATTAGCTAACTAATGTAAACATGCAGAGATAAAACAAAATACACGTGACTTCCGCATCAGCTAGGAAGCCCTCGCCCCATGAAGACCCACCTAAGGCACTATATGGATTCACAGCAACACGTCAACAGTGTGACCACAACAAAAAAATATAGATTTCACACCAATTCAAT
This sequence comes from Vicia villosa, assembly GCF_029867415.1. Classification (NCBI taxonomy): domain Eukaryota; kingdom Viridiplantae; phylum Streptophyta; class Magnoliopsida; order Fabales; family Fabaceae; genus Vicia; species Vicia villosa. Next base: position 160,373 of record NW_026706165.1, on the reverse strand, counting down.
TCTTCGATCACACAAGTTATTCAATTCAAATTAAACAGTTATACCGAACAAGATTAACATATGAAATTCCTACGAGGGAAAGGACCCCTCACTACCCTCTCATGATTAAATCACCTATAATGAACCGATTCTCCCCCCTTACCTTGATTCCAGAAATTGTTTTGACTATGGGGAAATCTCTTAGTGGCCTCCTTGTTCTTCCTCCTCCCTTAGCCTTCAAATGCACAAATGATTCTAAAAACCTAATTCCTCTCTTTAGACCCTTATATACTTATTAGTAAAATATCACTCTTGCCCTTAGCCACTAATAACCTAATTTCCTTAATTTTATTAATAATAATAGTATTAACAATTATACTAATAATACTAATTCTAATAATAAGATAAATAATAGTAACAATAAAAAAATAATAGTAATATTAATAATAATAATATTAATATTTTTACTAATAATAATATCATCCAAGTCTATTATTACTAAATTAATGCTATTCCGACATTTTTAATTTACCCGCTCCGATAAGGGTACTTCGCTTACGCGTTTGATCACACACCCAAAACAAAGTCAATCAAATAAAATACTACGACGATTAAATAATTTAAAATGGGGTGTTACAACTCTCCCCCACTTAAATTATTTTCGTCCTCGAAAATGTACCTGATGGAAACAGTTCCGGATACGACTCTCGCATCCTGCTCTCCAACTCCCAGGCCACACTTCCTTCAGCAGTCCTCCCCAAGCTACTCTCACCAACGGAATCTCCTTTCCTCTAAGCTGTTTCATCTTCCGATCTTCGATCCTAATCGGCATCGCTTCCACAGTGAGGTTATCACGGATCTGAACTTCATCCTGCTGAATGACATGAGATGAATCAGGCACATATTTTTGAAGTTGTGACACATGAAACACGTCATGCAAGTTTGAAAGCTCAGGCGGCAACGCCATCCTATAGGCTACTGTACCCACTCTCTGCAAGATTTGATACGGCCCAATAAACTTAGGATCCAACTTCTTAGACTTCAAGGCACGACCAATACCTGTCACATGGTTAACTTTCAAAAACACATGGTCGCCTTCGCTGAATTCTAAATCCTTCCTTCGATTATCATGATAACTCTTCTGTCTACTCTGAGACGCTTTCATCTTCTCACGAATCATCTGGATTGTCTCAGTAGTTTGTTGCATAATTTCTGGCCCAAGCACAATACTTTCACCCGTCTCATGCCAACACAAAGGTGTCCTACACTTTCTACCATACAAAGCCTCGAAAGGTGTCATTCCAATACTAGAATGGTAACTATTATTATACGTGAACTCAATCAATGGCAAATTAGTATCCCACGCACCACCTTTCTCCAACACACAAGTCCTCAACAAGTCTTCCAACGACTGAATAGTCCTCTCCGACTGACCGTCTGTCTGCGGATGATAAGCCGAACTCAATTTAAGCTTAGATCCTAAAGCTTCTTGCAAGCTCTTCCAAAATTCTGAAGTAAACCTAGGATCTCTATCCGACACTATACTCGACGGAACTCCATGCAACTTCACGATTATTCTGATATAAATCTCCGCCAACTTCACTAACGGAAAACTGATATTAATTGGTATAAAATGTGCAGACTTAGTAAGTCGATCCACCACTACCCAAATAGCATCAAATCCTCGCGTTGTATGTGGCAAACCTGTAACAAAATCCATAGTAATATTGTCCCACTTCCACTCCGGAATTTCTAACGGTTGCATCAGTCCCGAAGGTTTTTGATGTTCTACTTTTGACTTATGACATGTCAAGCAAGCATAAACAAACTGGGCTACATCCCTCTTCATACCAGACCACCAAAACAACTTCTTAAGATCTTGATACATTCTTGTAGCTCCCGGATGTATACTTAAGCTACTTCGGTGACTTTCTTCTAAAATTGCTTTCCTCAATTCATCATTATCTGGCACGCAAATTCTGCCCCGGAATCTCAACACGCCAAAATTATCCACTTTAAAGTCACTATCCAGATTGTCTCCTCCGGTAGGTATCATGTCCACTAATTTCACGTCAAGCCTCTGATTCTCCTTAATTATATCCAGGAAGTCATTATTTATCTTCAGCATACCTAATCTAACACTCTCAGGTGTTGTCTCACAAACCATACTCAAATCTCTAAATTGTTCAATCAGTTCCATCTCTTTTACCATTAATGCCGCCATATGAATTTTCTTCCGAGTCAGCGCATCCGCTACGACATTAGCCTTTCCGGGATGGTAACTCAAATTGAAATCATAGTCTTTCAAGAACTCTAACCATCTTCTTTGCCCCATGTTCAATTCTTTCTGATCAAACAGATACTTCAGACTTTTGTGATCGCTAAATACTTCGAATCTTGATCCATACAGATAATGTCTCCAAATTTTTAATAAAAAAACCACTGCTGCCAATTCAAGATCATGAGTAGGATAATTCCTCTCATGCACCCTCAATTGTCGTGAAGCATAGGCTACCACTTTACCACCTTGCATTAACACTCCTCCTAGTCCCATTTTAGATGCATCACAGTACACAACAAATGGTTCACTTGGATTAGGTAGAATCAACACTGGCGCTGTTGTCAGCTTCTTCTTCAACTCTTCGAAACTTTCCTCACATGCCGCATCCCATACAAAAGCTTGACTCTTCCTAGTCAACTGAGTTAATGGCAACGCCAAATTAGAAAATCCTTTAATAAACCTGCGATAATATCCTGCCAGACCCAAGAAGCTTCTAATCTCCGTCACCGTCTTCGGAGGTTCCCACTGAAGTACCGCACTTACTTTAGATGGGTCAACTGCTATTCCATCACCTGAAATAACATGTCTTAAGAAACTCACGGTCCCCAACCAAAACTCACACTTTGAGAACTTTGCGAATAATTTGTTATCCTTCAACACTTGCAACGCAATCATCAAGTGTTCTGCATGATCTTCTTCAGACTTAGAATAAATCAGTATATCATCAATGAACACCACTATGAACTGATCCAAATATGAATGAAAGATACGATTCATATACTCCATAAACACACCCGGCGCATTAGATACTCCGAAAGGCATCACTGCATATTCGTAATGTCCGTAACGAGTTCTAAAAGCAGTCTTTTGAATATCCTCATCTTTTACTCTAATCTGATGGTAACCTGATCTCAAATCAATTTTACTAAACACGCGGGCACCAACAAGTTGATCCATTAAATCATCAATCCTTGGTAATGGATATTTATTCTTAATGGTCACTTTATTCAACTGACGGTAATCGATACACAAACGCATACTACCATCTTTCTTCTTCACCAACAACACTGGAGCTCCCCACAGTGATACACTCGGCCGAATAAATTTCTTATCCAACCAATCACCAATTTGAGCCTTCAACTCTGACAATTCTGACGCAGACATCCTGTATGGCGCCATAGAAATAGGCCTAGTACCAGGAACAAAATCAATAGAAAATTCGACTTCCCTCTTCGGAGGTAATTTTGTAATATCACCAGGAAATACTTCAAGAAATTCATTCACCACCGGTATCTCTTCAATTGATGTTTTGCCTTCAACAGACGGTGAAGCAAACACAGCAAACATCTTAGCTTCATCCTCCAACAATATTCTCATCTCCTTGGTAGATAACGAATCCGCCAACGCTTCCTCTTCAGGAGTAAGGAACAACAACCTTTTCCTAAAGCAGTCAATATACACACGGTTGAACTCTAGCCAGTTCATTCCCAAAATAACGTCCAGATTACTGAGTGGCAAATAAATCAAGTCCACTTCGAAATCTCTATCAAATATAGTCAAAGGACAATTCAAGCACGCGAAAGAAGTAGCCACAAAACCAATAGATGGAGTTTCAATAGTCATCCTCCGATCTAAAGTAGACGGCACAAGTCCTAATCTCTTCACACAGTCCACAGAAATAAATGAGTGGGTTGCACCCGTATCAATAGTGGCAATCAAAGGAGTGTTATGGATGAAACAAGTACCTTTTACTGTTCGGTACTCATTGGTAGACTGAGCTCCTACTAATGCAAACACCTTGCCATTACCCTGAGTCTTCTTTGGCTTCTGACAGTGAGTGCTGATATGACCTTCTTCACCACAGTTGTAGCATGTAGGCACCTTAGTTCTACAATCTGCTACCACATGACCTGCTTTCCCACATTTGAAGCATTTCTTAACATCCTTTGGACACTCATTAGCACGGTGTCCCTCAGTACCACACTTGAAACAAACAATGGGGTTGGAAGCAAATCCTCCTCCCCCACTTGGCTTCTTCCCAAAAGCAGCTTTTTGTTTTCCTTTAGTATCAGGAACACTATACGGCTTTCCACAATTCTGATTACCTTTCCGATCATTCACAGCTTTGTAATGTGCAATCCTGGCTCAGTTATCATTGTCATAGATTCTGCTTCTGCTCAGTAGCTCTGGATAGTTCCTTATCTTTTGACAAGCAATACCCTGTTTGATCTCGGGACGCAGCCCGTTCTCAAACTTGATGCACTTGGAATTCATAGCCTCATTGGTATTGTAGTGAGAACAATACTTCACCAATTCCTCGAATCGAGCAGCATACTCATCAACAGTCATATTCCCCTGCTTCAATTCTAGGAACTCAATCTCCCTCTTGCTACGAGCATCTTCCGGAAAGTACTTCTCCAGGAACTCAGCCCGAAACACTGCCCAAGTAATAGCAGTACCTGCATCTTCCATTCTCTGACGACTGTTATCCCACCAGTCCTCAGCTTCACCTTCCAGCATGTGCGTACCAAACTGTACCTTCTGATCCTCATTGCATCCCATGGTCCTGAAGATCTTCTCAATAGCCTTCAGCCATTTCTGTGCATTATCTGGATCAATGATACCACCTTCAAACTTAGGCGGTTTGTTGCTCTGGAACCTCTCTAAGTTGTGAAATTGCAGGTCTCCAGCATTTTGATTGTTGTTATTCTGCACCGACTGCGCCATAGCTTGCAGTGCAGCAGCAAGAGCAGCATCATTCCTTCCTGCCATTCTGTCTAACAATCCAAAATACAGTTAGAAGAACACACAAGTCTACTCTTAAACTAAGGACTGACTCTACTACATTTGGCCGATTGAACCGACCTGCTCTGATACCAATTGTAACACCCCACTTTTCCCAATTTAAAAATTACGGTAAAATAGTAATAATATTATCAGAGTAATACAACACAAGTGGAATGTCACATCTTTCAAATAAAACAGAAACTAAAGTCTCAATACTTTATTTATTCGTTTCTCACAAAAATCAATAATACAGCGGAAATAGTTTTTATTTTAAAATAAATCACGACGCACTTGCCACCAAAGAATAAAATCCACCTTAACATGTGGTTCACCAAAAATTAGAATTTAAAAGCGATACGTAACAAAATTCAATAAAGTAACATTTGAAATAAATTCCCAAAAATATTTCCGTGTTACGTATCAGAGCGACTCCTAAGACTCGATCAAGCAACACGTACTCCACGTACAGCTTAAGTACCTGCATTATCTGTACTTCCGAAGAAGCACAGCCACAACAAACAAGAAAGGGGGTGAGAACTACATTTAATAAATAACGGTGAATAATACATGCAAAGGAGTAGTACTCACACCATTCACACATTGTCACATATTTACAACACACATATCAATTCAATCACAATTTAACAATCAATTACAATAATGAAATGTGACTCCATGAATTGACACAAATGCATGTGGTACCAAAACACGGTTCATTCAATCGAACCCGATTCGCAGGGAATCCGAGTAATTCGCATACACTCCACCGAGCAACGAATTATCCCCAACACAACTCCACAAGTGAGTCCGGACCTACTAGGCATCTACCAAAGATCTTCACCTAGCAGTCTCAATGCTATGATATGCAATGCACCAACGAACAATATACATATTTAAATTAAACATTGTGTATATTACACGATCCTCCTGATCACACGATTCTTCTGATCACTCGTAAGCCACGCTTACCGTAATTCACATCGAAATTACACTCGCTGTCTAAATACAGCACACCACAAATAATTACATTATTTCGGATAAAAAAAATTCAATTATTAATCCACATGTGTGCTGCCATCCAACATTGATAATGCACTGCCACTGGTATTATATTTCTATCATCCAAATTTTGCTATAACACTTAGATTACTTTTCTGTGAAACTAAGAAACAAGTGTATCAAGTAGTCTACTAGTGCCACCATTTCCTACTACTAGGGATATACGGTTTTGCGACTCATTGAGACTACTAATTCTATTTATTCAATTTTCTACTAAATAGAATTTTCTACTACTTATACTAACCTTCTGTTACTACTTGTTATCATAATTAAGCCACTTAATCATGCAGCATCCTTCTAATATAAAGTCTCCACTAAAATAATCATTAGAACACCACTTAGTGATCTTTTCTAATAAATTAGTATAACTTAAGTATGTCTATATTAGCTAACTAATGTAAACATGCAGAGATAAAACAAAATACACGTGACTTCCGCATCAGCTAGGAAGCCCTCGCCCCATGAAGACCCACCTAAGGCACTATATGGATTCACAGCAACACGTCAACAGTGTGACCATAACAAAAAAATACAGATTCACACCAATTCAATTCTTCGATCACACAAGTTATTCAATTCAAATTAAACAGTTATACCGAACAAGATTAACATATGAAATTCCTACGAGGGAAAGGACCCCTCACTACCCTCTCATGATTAAATCACCTATAATGAACCGATTCTCCCCCCTTACCTCGATTTCGGAAATTGTTTTGACTATGGGGAAATCTCTTAGTGGCCTCCTTGTTCTTCCTCCTCCCTTAGCCTTCAAATGCACAAATGATTCTAAAAACCTAATTCCTCTCTTTAGACCCTTATATACTTATTAGTAAAATACCACTCTTGCCCTTAGCCACTAATAACCTAATTTCCTTAATTTTATTAATAATAATAGTATTAACAATTATACTAATAATACTAATTCTAATAATAATATAAATAATAGTAACAATAAAAAATAATAGTAATATTAATAATAATAATATTAATATTATTACTAATAATAATATCACCCAAGTCTATTATTACTAAATTAATGCTATTCCGACATTTTTAATTTACCCGCTCCAATAAGGGTACTTCGCTTACGCGTTTGATCACACACCCAAAACAAAGTCAATCAAATAAAATACTATGACGATTAAATAATTTAAAATGGGGTGTTACAGTTAACGCGTTCTAACACGAACTAATCACATGGTTGAGTTTATGGCATCAAGTAGAACAGGTTTGGACCATTGGATCAGAGCTCTAGCGTGGGAAACCAGAAACGCCATGGTTAGGGCATGATGAAGCTTCTTCATCGGGTTCGTATTTCTGGAGGTTTTTAGGCCAAACGGACCTCACCAATGGATTCAGGAGGGGATTTTACATAGATCTGGGTTGTCTCTTGTTTTTGTTAACAACGTTTTTGCAGGTTTTTGTTCTCGAAGGTTTTTTTGCAAGTGAATTCGCAGCGAGATCCGTAACAAAGTCCGCAGGAAATGCGGAGGAAGAAGAAGACGCACAGTGGCATCACGCGTGTCAGGTTCTGGGCGGTTGGTCAATGCGTTTATTCCCTCTCTCTCTCCACCTGATTGGATGGTCAGCGAGGTCAAAGATTCCCTCCATTCACGAACAGCCACGCGTGCGAATTAGGGGTCCATGGTTTGAATTTTAGTCAATTATTGTATTTTATTATTTTAATAATTTCGTTGGTTTGATTTGCAAATCAAAGGCGCATCGCAGGTGGTTGGATACAAGAGCGTGAGACCCAAGACACCTGGGTTCGATCCCAGTTTGTCTCACCATTTATTTTGATTTTTCTTGTCCTATGATCCAGCGTGTGTACTCAGGATGCCTCTACGATACACCCTCAGCTCTCATCCTCAGATCTCCATCTTTGCAGATCCAAACACCCAGAGAGCGCAGTCTACCATGTACCCTCAATGGACCGCCGCACCAGATTCCAGCTAAGTTTCTTTAAAAAAAAATTATTTACTATATAGTTTTATTTATTCATTTATTTTCTTTTGTTTATTAATATTTATTTTCAATTTTTTTTTTAACAAAATTAGTTTTTATATAATAATCATAATTATTTATTTTAATCGAAAACTCGATTTTTCCACAATTTTATCAATGCTTGTTTTTTAAACAATAAAAAATTGTTATTTTTGCATATGCTTTTAATTAATTAATTAATTAGGTTGAAAACTACTACTTAATTTTTTAGGTTTGTTAACCTCGATTCATTTATAAACCCTGATAGCCTTAGGTTTACCGGTAGGTATTGCCCATTAACTCTGGCTAACTTTTGTCCCATTCGGGGTTTGCCTTTTGCCATGTTTTGTTGTCTGCCTAAATTATTACCATTTTAATTCTTGATCTGTCACATTATAATTGTTGAGATCTTTAATGCACTAAGATTTCTCTTCTTTGTGGCTAATTTTCAAGGTTAATCAAGATCCTTCAGCCACGCGCCATGTCGGATCGAAAGCTAAGTTTTTAATTCTTTTCTTATTTAAATATTATTTTACTTTTATTTTTGCCTTTTGCCCAAAATAGGGTTTGCCTCGAATAGTCAATGAATCCCTCCAACACTCACTCTATTATTTTCCTTTTAATTTTCAGAGTCAATCGAGGGTTCGAGGAAGATCAAGGCGTTCCAAGATGTTTAAAACTAATTATTGATCCCTCTTATTTTTCCGCATTTTAATTTCCGCATTCCCCTACAGGTTTTTATTGTAATCCCCGTCCCCGCAGGTGTTTATTGTAATAGTGTAGGAGTATTAAACTGTTTTACCTTTCTGTTGTGGTTAGTAATCTTAGGGAGTGCAAGCCTTGAATTAACATAGCTCACTAATTACAAGATAAATAACTGAACTGAACTCACGTGATTGTGACACACACACACACACCTTTAGGGTAATTCCTCTTGTTGCCTGTTGCCTTAATGATTTTGTTGCCTCTAGTTGTGCTAAATATTAGTCAAGTCCCTCGATTCCGAGGATACCTAAAGCAAGGATGCCTTTAAAAAGATTAAAAATCATCATATGAGATTTAGTCCCTCGATGTTGCCTCGGAAACATGATTGCTAAGGTATCCTCGCATGATGCCTAAAAAGATTAATGACTATTCTATCATTCCCTAAAGACTACCTACCCCTTTATGGTAGGGACAGTTTTATGGCGAACGATAACTTCGATGACCCTTCAACATCCAATTGAAAGACTTCCTGCCCTCTCATGGTATGGATAGATCCTTTCGCCCGAAAATCTAAAAGAACGATCTTTCAAAACTTAGGGTAGGTAACTTTTAATTGCTTGCTCAATTCAAATTCAAAACTCTTTCCACTCTTCTTCAAAATCAAAAAGACTACGCTTATTTACAAGCTAAAGTTCTTCTTCAAAGGTTCTTCTATTCACACCCTACTTTTCAAACAATTCAAACATTTTGAAAACAAAGTGAGCTAAGCAATTAAGAGCCCATGGATAATCATGGATGCAAAGGGTGCCTTACACCTTCCCTTTGTATAACCTACCCCCCGAACTCAATCCCTTTCAAAAGGTCTTTCCTGTTCTTTTAGCCTTTCCAATTGGATAAAATAAAAGTCGGTGGCGACTCTTGCTTACCGCGACATTTCTTTAAAGTCAGTTCACCGTATTACACTATGGATGAAGAAATTTTTGCAGAAGCATGGTTTTGTTCGAGACAAATATTTGTTATTTGTTGATAGTCAAAGTGTTATTCATCTTGGTAAGAATCCAACTTTTTATATTAGGTCTAAACATATTGATGTGAGATATCATTGGATATGTGATATTTTGGGTGCTAAATTGTTGGAGTTACCTAAATTTTATACAGATGATAATGGTTTTGATATGATGACTAAAGTGTTGCCAAGAGAGAAATTTGTGAGGGGGGGATTTGTTGGGTTTAGCCTCCCTTCCTATATAGAGAAATGTCCATATATGATTAGCACATTTGTCTCACTTATTTAAGTAACGGGAGTCAATTTAGGTTTGACATGGATAGAGAGAAAATAAGGATTCAAAATAGAGAAAAGAGAAAAGAAACCTGTTCCCATTTTTCTGCAATCAGTCTCACTAAATCGGTGATTCCAGATTCGTTAACCGTCGGATCGAGCTCAAATTTGGAGAACAGGTTTCTGACACTTGTATCTACCTTTTAACCGTTTAGGTCTTAAAAACGAGATCTGAGCTATGAGATATTTGCTTCGCATTGAAACTGCATATTTGTGAAAATTTTCAGCTTCTTGATTCTTATTTGTAAGCTAGTTTGCTTTGTGATGTGCGGTTGTTAGCATTAGTTTGTGAATCACTTTAATATTCTCTTGTACTCTTATTTGAATATAGTGGAGCAATGTTTTTTTAGTCTGGACGACTCATGGTTTTTTACTCTCATATTGAGGGGTTTTTCACTTTAAATTATTGATGTTCTTTTGTATCTTCATTTGTTCAATTTGTTGTCATATATTTGTTGTTGATCCTGATAAATTCTTATAAGTTTGGGGAATATTATATTCGTTGCGTATTAAACTGCTATTGTGTATTAATTTTCCATTAGGTTTATCATTTCATAATAATCATTATTGATTTTTTTTTTGACATATTATTAGTGATTGTTGAAAAATATATAAAGTAATTAAAATGTAATGATAAATTAACCTCATAAAATGCAGGCGATAAAATGCGTCGAAAAGTTAATGGTCAGCAATGCTGCTGTTGATGGTTTATGAGTTATGACATAGCTATGTGGTCCTTTTATGCCAGGATAATTTATTCTTCATGAGTGATGTGTTTAACATGGATTAAATATAATACTCAATCGATTCAAGAATGAGTGAGTTACTGAACAATTTTATACTTATTAAGGAAAATATATATAAATGAAAAAAGAATATCTACTTGAATTTATAATTAAAAAGATTAGCAATTAAAGAATTGAAAAACGACTCTTGAAGCAAAGCAAAAGACACTAGTCAATAATGTTCTGATTGGTCATTACATCAAAGCATAATTAACATAGAATATTATCACAATAAACAATAACGGTACACATTTAATAATGTATTGAAATTAAATAATCTGTATTAGCCTAATTATGCACCGGCACAGACCAACATAGCACAAGACATATACAAGTACTATGATTGGTTTTATGGCAGTGACTTTCTCGTGTTTATGTTCTCTCATCAAAAGCTTTTGTGAACTTTACATCATCTCACTTATCTTAATTTTGATATATATGACTTATGTTATTTTCAAATAATTAAGTTTTGTGATATGAATAAGTTATACAGTTTGTCCTTTTAGTTATCAAATTGTCTCCATCAAACAATGGAGAGTATGGTGGTTTGAGTAACCACCAACATCCTCAATGGTGTTTCCATACATTTTTTTTCCAAAAAGATCTTTGATCTTACATAGTTAGATGATTAAGTGCACAATAACGAGACCTTGCTCTTATATCAAATAAATGTGGGAAAGACAAAATTTTGATTTACTTAAAACTTACGAAGCTCCGATACGCCAATTAGAAGGCGTATCTCCGCACCAGACACGTACCGGACACTTACACGCATACGACACGATTTAGACACTTTTTTGAAGTGTCTAACAGAAGAAAAAAAATTAAAATGTAGCGGACATGGATACGACACACTATTTCAAATAACGTACACAACAAACTCTCAAATTCTTAAAAATTTAAAAAAAATAAAAACGTTTTTTACCTGTCATATTTCATTTTCCCACTATAAAAACAACTCATATTCCTTGTTTTTTCAACTTCTCTGTTTTCATCTTCTTTGTTTGATTTCATCTTTGTCACATGCCGCTTTGCCGCATGCTGGTATTTCACCGTCGCCACCGCCCGTATTTCATTCATTCTCTTCTGACACTCATTATTTTTCTTTCTTAATTGAAAGTACTCAATTTCAGTATTCTTTTAGTTGATTGAAAATACTAAGTTTAAATATACATACATTTTGATTCTTATTTTAAACTCTATAAATTGTGCTCATAATTACATTATTTTATTAATATATAAAATATATATAATCGTGTCTGTGTCCTATGTTTTTTACATTAGCGGTGTCCTCGTGTTCGTGTCACGTATCTGTGTCTGAGTCCGAGCTTCATAGCTTAAAACTTTTCTTTTAAAAATTTGGATGCAATAGAAACACACAAAGTAAAACTAAAATTAAAGAGATAAGGAAAGAGAATGACATAAAGATTTATCACGGTTCGCTATTTAATTTGATAGCTATGTTCACTTATTTCATATTTTAAAAATATTTCACTATAATCAAATTGATTATAACTATTAGAATATTATTTTTGTTTAACTGTAAATGCCTTAAATTTCTCTCAAAGAGAATGTTCCTACATGAACTAAGACAGAGGTGAAATCGACTCATTAGCGCAATAATCTATGGATCTAGGTCACAGTTGATTTAAGTTTGTCTGGGATCCACAGGAGAAAGACCATATAGGTCCAAAAGACCAATGATATCATACATTTTCTATAAAGCAAAAGGTTCAAGGACTTGGGAACAGACATATACATGCACTAAAAAAACACCTAATCTGAGCATATAATGAAGGAAGAACCATTTAATTACATATGGAATCAAACCTTAACATTTAAAAATATGAATAGTCTTGATTAAACTTAATGGATAAGAACTTGTTGAAACCCTAACGAGACTCCTATCAAAATTCAAAAGAACAACAAACTTCAAAATAAAGTACACATTTTAAAAAACTTAAAATATTTCACCTTTTTTCTTGATCAAACACTAACTTGAGTATTGGAGTGTTTTGCAGGTACCACCCCAATGCATCACCAAACCGAGAAAGAACAGGTCATACATAAATCATACTAGAGAAAGTCATCTTATAAGATCTCCATTCAATATTGGGATATTTTGGTTAGGACAAATTATTGGTGCCTTCTTTAGGAAGCATTGTATACGATATTTCTTTTCATCTAAAGAAGATGACCTTTCCAAACAAAGGAAAATCTCTCATAACAGCTGGTAGAAAAACAAGATTCCCTAAAGACTCACTCATTCGTTGGATCCTCAAATGATGAAAACATGTATCCATAATGGAGGAGAACAATGGATTGTCTCCTCTCAGTGGGAAAGATATCTCTATCAGTAAAACCAATGACCATCTTTAGTGTCACATCGTTGATGACTTTTATACACCTAATGAAATATATTCCATCCTCTAACACGAAAACACACTCTCCAAAAAATTTCATACCAACGAGAAACCACCATTTTATTTACGTGACTAGGAATTAGTAGACGGTCGCCTAATCATCAAATACCCATCATGTGGTATTAAGTATGTTCAATCATATTAGAGGCTGAACCTTCATTCCACCATTAAACCATATTATGGTGGGGACCTCCGGGGCTTTGACGAGACAATCATGAGACCCTTCGGACACATAGAACTTTTGATTGCATTTGGGATCGATTACGAGTGATATTTGTCATCATAAATATTTTGACAAAACAATGTGACTCCATTTATAACTACATCCTCAGAAAACCTTCCCTTGAAACTTTAGGGGTTATTTCTTCAACTGTGCCCTTAAAAATTAAACTCCAATCCCTAAAAAACTAAACTATAGTGCTAAATGTTGATTTTTCTTTATCTTGGGCTTGTTTTTTTAGCTCTCTTAGATAAGAAAACAATTATTGAGGAGTCATGAGATATGGGTGAAGAGTACGAGAAAGCACTATAACTAGATTCCTTGCTAGAAAAAACATTTCGTATGAAACTCGGGTAGACGATGAAGTCATACCACCGAAATTCCAAAAGAAAGTGGAGAGACCCCAATCGATTGGGGAATTTGTTACCATTTACGTAATAGGAGATCCATCGAAGAACATTAAGGTAGAGGTCGATCTACCAAAACCCGTAATCAAGGCTTTGAGATAATTTTTGTAGAGAAATCATGAATTGTTCACATGGTCTACAAGGGAGGTTCTTGGTTTGAGCCGAAGGTGGCGTGCCATATCTTAGCCCTCGATGAAGTCAGTAGATGAGTTATTCAATTCTTGATTCATAATGAAAGCAAGGTACACAACTTGGCTTTCCAACGTATTTTTAATGAAAATTCCAATAATAAATGGCATATGTGTGTTGATTACTCAAATCTTAATAGGGCATGCCTAAATACTCTTGCACGCCTCCCAACTTAGACAAACTTGTCGAAATCTCATCTAAGTTCAAAATTTTATAATTTATTGACGCTTACTTAGGGTACAATGAGATATTAATGGACCTACTTAACTAAATGAAGACAACCTTTAAGAATGATGAAGGAAAATTTTGCTACAACGTCATGCCCTTCGACATTAAAAATTTAGGGGGAAATTAGCAATAAATGATGAACAAAGTATTCAACAATCAGATGGAAGATATATTGGATGTTTAGATGGTTGACATGATCATCAAGTCCAAGGAGCAACAAGAGCATACAACCACGAATCCATATGTGGGAAAGTGATAAAGTGAGGGATGTGCCTAAACTCTTTTTGTATTTTATCCAATAACACATTTTTCAAGTATATTTTGAATCATATAAATTAAAGTTAATGATAAGTGACACATATTTTTTGTATTTTATCCAATAACACACTTTTTCAAGTATATTTTTAAATTCATTTTAATTGAAATAATTTTTTTAAACTAAAATTATTATCATTTTCTTAAAAAATATTGTATCTTAAAATAAAAATTATTTCAAATTATATTTCTTCGTTATTAATATTCAATTACTAAAGTTAATTTTTAAAATTAAATCTTATGTTAAATGTAAATTAATAATCATTTAAAATGATCGTAATAATTTTTTTATTCTAAACTAATTTATCGAAATATTTTGATTAATAATTTAATATAAATAATAATAATAAAGTTATAAAAAGTGAAAATTGAAAAAATAAAAAATAAAAAGTGAGTTGGAACGTGAAAAGTAAAAAATAAAAAGTGAGTCGGAAAAAACCAAAAGAAAAAAACTTTTTGTCCCCAAATTATTAATTTAGACTAAACCAACAAAAATATATTTTTGTAATTTTTAGAACAATAACTTTTCTTATATTTTTGTACATTTAGAGCATGATGGAAGCTGGAGGAGAAAAATAGAAGAGGATCCATTTTCTTTAAGGTGTGAGTGGAAAATAGACGTGGTGAACAGTAAAGAGGTTCTGAAAACTGTGTGTTAAGCATCTAGTGCATATTTCCTTCAAAAAATATATAGGGGAGGAATATTCTTAGAGAAAAGGGGTGATGCACTGACAGTGTAAAATATTTTTACACTGTCAACCAATCACCACCTATGTATCCAATTAAACCATTTTTTTATTTAAAAAAAATTTAATGACATGGCACATTTATGATTTTCTATTGGATGACAGTGTAAAACTATTTTACACTGTCAGTGCACTACCTTTAAACTCATATTCTTATATTTAGTGGCATCTAATTCGATATATGATATGTTTATTACCTGTGAATTTGTTTGGATTAATTTATTTGATTTTATTTATTAACATAGTATTATTTAAGAGACTGTATCGAATTATTCGTTTATAATATTTTTCATAAGTTTATTTAAACTTGTCATCATAAGTTTTCAAAAATAATTTATAAAAACAATTTATAAAACATATAAAAATTAATTTCATTTTATTTTATTTTTTATTATAAAATTATCTTATAAAATATTTATTGAACTTTAATTTAATAAATATTTATTCCCATATATTTATAAATATGTTTATTATCTCTTTAGTCTTTCCAGTATCCTAATTCTCTTGTCTTTTATAAATTGACGTTAACACATAAATATAAGACTTTAGGAGTAGGTCATCAAAGTTACTTCCTAGGGTTCAATTTATTTTTCTATTTATATAATTTTAATTAATTGACTTTTTAAAAAAATTATTTTTTAAATTATTTTGTATATCAATTAAATTATTACTCTTATCTAGAATATATAATAATAACAACTATCTACTATGTGTATTATTAACTTAAATTTTTTAAAAATTAAGTCAAAATTAACATATTTTTTAATTTATTTTTTAAATATATATATATAATTTAATCTTTTTTAATATAAGTTTTACACTAACATTTTTTTTATTAGATTATTTTTTTATTTGATGATATTAATATAAAAACATACTTTAAAATAAGAATTTAATTGGTATGTATTCAAGGCCGGCCGTATAGATCACCGACTAACCACTCTAAAGAAGCTTTAATCCTTTTAGATCCTTCTCAGCACACGAGAGTTACCATGCTAATAAATATAGAGGATCCAAGATCAAGATATATTCATAGGCTCCCTTATTCACGTCTAATAAATAGCAGGTTGTTATTTTCTCTCCATTATATATGAAAAATGCATCAGTTCAGGTACTCAATTTCAAATTCAATTTTAATTCGCTTTTCTCTCTCACATACTGACTTGAGCATTAGAGTGTTAACCTTACAAGTTAACTTCCTCGTTGTCGTATCAAAAGCTCATATCTACCTTTATCACCAATCCTCACTCCATTTCTTGTTCCAGTACAGAACAGTGGCATCGTCTGTGAGATTGAGTTTTCATTCTTTCGTTTCCACGATCTCATGTTTGATCTTCGACTCGTCAGATATAAGCTATTTTAGATCATTGAATCAAGAGCTCTCAAAATCAAACACGGAGATCTATTGTGTTTGATCAAATCAAGTACCATAACTACTTTGATTTCCTTAATTTCATATCTTTAATTTCTACATTTCTCGATAATGGTTGGATCCAAAAGCCACTCGCTTCTCCGCAACACGAGAAACTGTTATCGCTGACGCAGATCAGTCAATCACCTCCGCCTCCAAGAGCAAAGGTTTTGCTACATCCATATATGCTTCAGGCTCCTTAGATAGATGGATTTGTCCAAGTGTCTCTAATTGAACCTTCGATTCTGCTGCCAGCTTCACAGCCTAAAGCCTTACCTGGTTTCCAACTATTGCGAGCTAACCTTTTGTTGCAAGGCACCAATGAATTTTTGAGCAACATGTATTACATCGTTCAACAATAGAACTCACAAGAAATAAAGGAAATGTTGTTTCGTCTCGAAGAAAGCCTGCACAATGCGCTTCCAAGAGGAAACATAGTTGAAGAGGCTATATCAAATAGAACTTATATCGTCATTCCTGATCCGACCATGATAAGGAAAGATGGAGCTCTAAAGTTAATGAATCGGCAGAGAAGCAAAAAGCTCAAGAGTCCTCCCCAAATCCCCAAGGGAGATTGAGGCAACCTCTCCCCTCCATCGAAACAGGTAGAAAATCAAACATCAAGGAATCATCAGAAGTATTTCATGTATGCCCGTGTTTTGGATAAAATATTGAAGTCCATGGTGAAGCCTTCCAAGCTGAGTGAATACAACAGAAAACGAGATATGGAGAAGCATATGTAACTCGTCAATGATCGCCTGATTTAATTTAGTGCTGATGAATCCTCCAAATGCAAGTTATTCCCACTAACTTTGGTTAGGCCAACAAAGCTATAGTTCAACTGTCTATCAGACGAGAGCATTGAATCATGGACAAATTTTTGTGAAAGATTCACTACTCACTTTACCACTCAGAAAAGGCATCATGTGACGGTAGCTTCTTTGAACATGATCATTCAAGGGAAAAAAGAGAGCATGTAGTCTTACATTGACCAATTTACACAAGTAGTCGTGGAACTAGAGGGAGCTGAAGAAGGTCTGAAGTGGTGGATGTTCGAGAAAGGCCTCATGCAGGATTATCTCTTCAGATTAAAGCTAGGAAGGAAAGGAGCGTGGACCATACAGGAAAGGCTGAGCATAGCTCAATTTTATATGATCCTGGAGGAAAATTTGAATACTGTGTTCGATAATCCATCCACCGGTGATGCCAACTCTAGTCATTCAATTAGAAAGGAGTCTCACCGGTGTAAGGATGAGTTCAACTAAGGAATGCATGACTGGTATGGCATATACATGTCGTTGAATGTGTCACAGGAAAAATCTACCAAGAGTCCCCTTTCCCATTCAACACTTATCTAGAACGGATAAGACCAAATACTTTCACTTTCACAAAGGTCATGGCTGCAACACCGACGACTACATCCAACTAAAGGATTCTATTGTGGGGTTGATCAAAAGAGGTTGATTCTCTGAGCACGTGAAGGGAGGAAAAAGAGAAAGGAAGAAGTCTCATAAATGTAAATCTCCCTTAAAAGTTGCAGAAGCATAGATCAGTGGTGAAGATAAAGAGGAAAGAGAGGGAAAATGTCAGTATATTGTTTCCATCACTAAAGTAATAGCTCGAGCAAACCTCCCTTCCAAAGAGACCATGGAGAGAAAGATCACTGAGATTTTCATTATCCATAAAAAGAATGGAATTGCGTAGATTAATTTCCCTAACCGACCTAAGTGAGGATTCTAGGACTTTGAGAAGGTAAAAGGAACTCCTAACAGAATATTTACCTTGGTAATTACAGCTACAATCGGGCAGTTTAATGTCTCCCGATTTCTAATCAGTGACAACTGTAACACCCCATAAATTCTGATTTATTAATTTAATTGAATTTTTAAATTAATTAATTAATATCAGTATTTTAAATTGGGATTCATTGGAGAATTATGGATTAAGGGCCATTGGGCCGGATGGTGAGATTAGTAGGTGGGGGGCTAAGTGAGTAAGCCCATTACTAATTATTTTATGTTTTCATTAAGTAAAGGAAATAAGGGAAAAGAGTCAGAACGTGAAAAAGGAGAAGTTGAAGAGAAGAGCTGAGGAACGTAAAGAGGAACAGAAGAGGAAGAGACCAAAATCAAGAATTTGGCTAAGGTAAGGGGGGACTCTTCCAATTACCATCTCTTATCGTGTTATGAATGATAGGGCATGATTAGGGATATTGTTTGAGTCAATTTGATCATATGTCAGAGTTGGGTTTTAGGATAATTTTAATAGAAGTTGAATAATTGATGAACACCTCTGTGAATTCTATATAGAATTGTATGTTAATTGATGTTTATGTTGTGGGTATTGTATCAATTGCTGTGTTGTGATTGTTCTTCCTATAAAACCAAATATGAACATATGAGTTATAATTGATTGATGAGAAATTGGGCTTTGGATGTATAAAACTAATATAGGGTAATAGATTAATGAAGTTGAATGAATCCTATGAGTTAAAACATGTTTAAATGTTGTGTTGGGACCTAAATCGCAGCCTGTTATGAGTGAAAACGAGTGGAAAAACGGACTAGTGCGAAATTGCAGATTTTTGGAGAATACTGGTGTTTTGCGTATGGAATGGAGTCATACGCGTATGGGATGAGGTCATACGCGTATGAGGGTGTTGATACGCGTATGGGAAACTTTAGTTAGTAATCAGTTCTGTTGATACGCGTATGGGATGACTGATATGCGTATGAGTATGGGTGATATGCGTATGGAAGGTGCCATACGTGTATGGCTACTGTGTGTTAAATTTTCTGTTTTTGTGATTTTCTTCGAAAGTTCAATGATGCGTAACTTTTGATCTGTAGGTCCGTTTTTAGTGTCGTTTCGAGCATGATGAACCTTATGAGATAACCTATGTGTTTAAATGATGAAATGAGGTGTAACTTGTGATATGATCTTGTGTTTAATGATGATTTGAATTATATTAAATGATGTTAATACACATATGAACATACTTAATGATGATGACTATGATGATGATGATGATAATGATGATGATATAAGTATGTTGTGTATGTTGCATTCATTCATAGCCATTTGTTGAGGGTTGAATCCTAATGATGAGGGGATTCAGTGAATGGCATAATTCCCATTGTGTGGAATTTGTGCTTGCAGGGCCGTATCTTGATGATGTTGGATCGGTCGGTGGGTTATTCCCATTGATGATGTTTGGTACCACATGCATAGAGTCAGTTGCATTCATATGCATGAATTTTATAACATGACTGAATGTACTTCATTGTTATGGTTTGGTAATATGTGTTTTGTGTGATGATGGATTATCTGAATATAGATGAATTGGGTGAATAATATAACTATTGATGTGTTGTTATTTATAATGCAATAATATTTGTTAATTGCGAATGAGACTCACCCTTACACTATATTTTTCAGATTAAGGATAGCGGCTTCGACTTGGTGAGGATTAGCTCATGAGTCTTCGTTTAGTTAGCACCAGGTGTCATGCTCTGATAGATGTAACACTGGGGAACGTTATGTTTTGAAATTAATTTGATAACTCTGTTTTGTTTTAAATTAATTTTGAGGATTTGTGGTATTGATAATGAAATGTTATTTTGATAATTTATTCCGCTGTGTAAACATGAGGTTGATGAGTTATGAAGGATTATTCCCTAGTAAATGCATGGCAGTGACGGATATTGTTTATTTTAATTATCAATTGTGGCACCCTTGTTTGCATGTACTATGATTTAATTATTAATTGTCGCGGGAGTTTAGAAGGGTGTTACAACGACAACTCATGTGGTATCATGTATTATGAACTATTTGAAAAAATGGGCCTAGCAAGAGGAGGCGTATGGATGTATGAAGGTTTAGACCTACATGCATTCAACGATACAACCACATATCCTAGGGATATTCGAGTTAATGATATCATTAGGAGAAGGGAAAGACGTATGGTCTGTCAGTTTGTAATTCCTCGTGGTCTCTTGTAAGAGCGTCTACAGTTGAATTTTGGAATGGTCTTTCGCAACCACCTTTGATGTCATAGCCTCGTCGATCCATCTTAAGCTCAAATACCATAATCTTTAAGGGGAACCGATCACCATCAATGTCGATCTCGAAGGAGTAAAGAGAATCTATCAAGAACTCCAGTGAGACCAATGAGAGGGCAATGCAAAGAAGATCAATGTGACCTCCCTAGCCGGTCATCTCAGAAGCATGAACATTTGTCCCCTCAAAAGTGGTTGAGCAAACAAAAATCAAACAGGGAGAATAAGCGGCGGCTAGCCCATATGGTTATGTTTTCTTTACTATTTGTATTAAACGCTATGTATGTATGATCATATTCCTCTATGAAGGATTAACTCTCAAGTATGAATGAAATATTACAAGTAATGAAATATTCATTTCTTTGTGATTGTGTACACTAACAATGAGTCTGGGGAACGAATGAAAGGATCGAGGCACCAGCGTAAAAACTTAGGAGTGTTGTCAAAAACGCCACCCACGTGCGACTATAACAATCAATTTCCCACAGCATAAAGCACACACATAAAAACTCAAGGTTCATATCGTTAATGTCATGCACATGTGAATATAACAATCAACTCGCTACAGTGTAAAGAATATATAAAAAAAATCACTAGTACTGTCACAAATGCCACGCGCGTGTGACTATAACAATCAATTCCCCATAGCTCAAAGCACACACATTAAGAAAGTCAAAGTGTTGTCGCAAACGCCGCGCTCGTATGACTACAAGAATTAATTCCCCACAATGTAAAGCACTAGAAATAGTGCCCCCCCTCTGGTAGCTAGGCACTCTAGAGGTAGCAGTAGGTTGGCCACACGTCGACCTCAGACCGAGTTTTCACCTAGGCGATGTAACGGCCCAAACTGGTTTCAGGATTACCGACTGATCCCACAAACCAACACAGGTCTTTTTCAACATGTTTTATCCTCACTCACACGCTTTTCAAGAAACCTCCCAAAAGGTCACCCATCCAAATACTACTCTAAGTCAAGCACGCTTAATTATGGAGTTCTTATTTGTTAGGCTATCAAAAAGAATATGCATATTATTGTTATAGGTAGTACCAATCAATTCTTACAAGTCTTCATTCAACCATGTAGTCTCTTACCTGAACAACCTCAGAATCTCTTTCATTCCGATGTGAATTCAGTTTTTGCCTAGAAGTTGCTCGGAATCGCTCAATGTCATGCCTTGTGCACCAACGACCACTTTCCTCCCTCATTAGCTTCCAGTGTTACATGCCCACAAGTTTTTGTTTGTTCGTCCCCAAACCACAGTGTTGGAAGAGGTCTATTCTGATATCATTTGTAACACCCTAAACTACTTTCAGGATTATCGACTGACCCCACAAACCAACACGTGTCTTTTTCAGCTTCATTTGTCATCACTCACACGCTTTTCAAAAAAAATTCCAGAAGGTCACTCATCCAAATACTACTCCAAATCAAGTACGTTTAACTATAAAGTTCTTATTTGTTAGGTCTACTGAAAATAAGATGCATCTTCTTTTCGATAGTCTAACAAATCAGAACTTCATAGTTAAGCGTGTTTGACTTGGAGTAGTATATGGATGAGTGACCTTTTGGGAAGTTTCCCAAAAAGCGTGTGAGTGATGATAAAGCATGCCTAAAAAGACCAGTGTTGGGTTGTGAGGCCAGTCGGTAATTTCTGAAGTAGTCTGGACGTTACAAACAGGGGAAGGGGAACCAACATTTGGCTGGGAATGGCCCTAAATACGTTCAATAAACTTCGACGTAAGATCTCGTAAGTTTGCAACTTAATTTGAAGCTCAAATCTACCTTTATCATCCACATTCAGTCTATTTCTATTTTCAGTACAGAACAATATGCACGGACAATCTAAGGAGATTTTTACTTAAGATTTACTTGATTTTTAGCTTTGAATAGTTGTGATACAGATAACCATGAAGAAAGAAATTATATGCATAGTGATTAATATCTTAAAATAAATGTCATAAAATAATATTATTCACATAAATTTTATTTAATACAAAAGTGAAATTCTCTCAACGTTTTATAAAAGAATTTTAATAGTTTTTGTATGATACAAAAGTGATGGTTAAATTCAAACTTATATAAAAGTCTAGTTTGAACGCACGAGTGTGATTGAAGTGTAGAATCATTTTGTGTTCATACCAAGTGACATGACAAGTAAACTCTTTTAAAAGCCTATTTCCAAAATTCAAACATATGAGACCATCTCCAATGGTAGTTCCTTCTAATAAGTTTTCCACCTAGACATGCCACATCATAGTACCATTGCATTGCAATGCAACTATGAAAAAATTGTGGTACCCAATCAAATTAGTTTATGAGGTAAAGTTGTGGGCCCAATAATAACTTTTTACAATTATACAATTAAAATAAAAATTATAAAAATTATTTTAAGATGATGTGGCTAGTGGGACCCATAAAGAACCCAAAAATGGGTTGCACCATTGGAGATGCTCTGACTATCCGAGACTAGTATCAACAATGAGATCAAAAGAAAGAATATTAGATCAGAAAATGACAAAATGTTTTTGTTAAGTGAAAAAATAACAAAAATGTATTTTCAATTTTTTTTATACACCAAAATATTTGAGAATCAAAATTACAAATAATTTATATACAAAATTCAAAAGACAAAAATTATGATAAGTTATCAATTTAAAATAGGTAATATCATATAGTTTAATTGAAGTACACTGATGATGTAAAGAAGTTTTATACAGTCAAAAAATCCTAACCATTAATTTGTTAAAATAATTTGTCTTTTATTTTAATTTTTATTAAAAATAATTCATTTGAATGATGATGATGCATTGATGGTATAAATTTTTGTACACTGATAATGCATATCAATTAATTCATATCATATAATCGTAATACGAAACAAAATATTAATATTAGAAAGAAAAATCTGGTCTACATTCGTGTCATATTTTTATCGACTAAAATAAACTATTTTAATACATAAAAATAGTCTTTAATTATTTAAAAATTAAAAATCAAGATTTAAAAATAATTTTTATTTCAAAAAGAATGTGAAATATGTAGACAAGTAGTAAATTTTAGTCATAATTTGTAAAAAGTGGGACCTCTCTAAAATATAATAATGTGGCAAGAAGACTTTAGAGTTTAGAAGATGGAGTGTCAAAATGAATTATTACCAAATAAAACAAAATGAAAATGACAAAAAAATAAAATAAAGAATATGGTTGAAAACGAAGAGAATAAAAATAAAACTGTATAATTTGTGTGTTGTGTCTTGTGTTGGGTAACTTGAACCAATTATGTTGGATGCTTGGAAACAGACAACAAACTAACACGTGGCACATAACGGCGTTTGACTTAATGTTTTTCTTTCCGTCTCCGTTACTCCAACACGCTTCTTCCGTTGCAATGTTGCTCTATTTTCCACCACGCGCATGGTTTTGTTTTTTCATAGCCTAAACAAACAAAAGACACGTTGAATTAATGAGTTCAATCAACACCTCAAGACCAATTGACCACTTTATTGTCCGTTTTGTAAATTTATATAGGTGTTTTTTTTTTAAAATAAGTTTTTAGTCCCTATAAATATGACACTTTTCACTTTTAATCTTTATAAAAAATTTTGTCAAATTTTGTCAAATTTTGATCTCACAAAATTTTCCGTCACGAATTTTGGTTCCTCCCGTTAAATTGCTCTAACGGAGGCTTATGTGACATGCCACATGTCTCACCACGTCAGACAAAGGTATAAATAAAGAAAAATTGGAAGATTGCGGGGATTTTAAACCCCCTCTAAATAACCGAAAATCTTAAGTAGCTTAATATTGGTTCAAACTTACTCCATGAATCTTTTCCCTTGTCTATAGTAAAGCTGTCAACTTTAACTCACTTAGATATTTCTTCAAATAAATTTGATGGTTCTATTCCTCAACACTTAGAAAAACTTGTAAATATATATGTTATTGATCTTCCAAATAATTTTTTTAATGACCATATGGACAGCACAACCAAATGTTGTTGTTTCCTATGGAAACATGCTTGACACTGGAAATTTTGTTCTTGTAAACAACAATTCAACTGTGTGGGAAAGTTTCGAGTTTCCTACTGATACCGTTTTGCCTCATCATTCTCTTGGGCTAAGTAACAACTTAACTTTAAGATTCTCAAAGAACAAATTTACAAGTGGAAGGTTCCAACTTATTTTAATGATGCCGACAAAAATCTCACGTTAAGTCCACTTGCATGGCCTACTCAATTCTGTTACGAATCTTACTATACAATCGATGTTTCTAACTCTGCTTCTTTGAGTTTGGTTTTAGTGAATCAAGAGATATTTATGTGGAAATAAATAATGGGACTAGAATGAAACCACAAGATGCACAATGGGAAAATTTGGATTCTGATCGTAAGTTGTATTATCCTAGAGCAACACTTGAATATTATGGAGTTTTCACTCAATATTCTCATCCAAGAGACACAAAGGCAAAGCAAGAATATAATATTGTGAGGTATGTTCCTAAGAACATCTGTAACATCGTCACCTATGAAAGAAATGGGTGGTGGTTCTTGTGGTTATAATTACTATTGTACCATAGAAAATGAGAGATTTACTTGTATATGTCCTTATGGTTACTCACTGATAGATCCAAGTATTCAATTTGGCGGATGCCGACAGAACTTCGCACTTGTTTATGGAGCTAATAATGATAAATGTTACATTCAAAATTGGAAGAAAAAAAGAAATTCCACAACACTTTACCTCCATAAGCAAGCCTTAGCCATTCACGACGGAAACTTCCATTTTCATAGAATCGAGTTCCCATAGTGCATTATCTTTAGAGCTCAGAAAACTTATAAAATTTTCCAATCAAAATAGATTAGCCATATGTGTTTGGATTTGAATGTAATAAGATATCTAAAGATATTGTATGAATTGGTTGTCATTGATGAATTTGTGTTTTATAACTGTTGTTGCAAAACTTGCTCCCAAGGTGTTCGACAAAAGTTCAGAACCAATATTTTTCTTTTTTTTCTAGGTTTGTTTAGAGGAGGTTTAAAACCCCCGCAATTTCAAGCGTTTTCAGATCTTTGTCTAGTTGTCTTTCACGTGGCGTGCCACGTCAGCTTCCGTTAATGAAAGTTGACGGTAGGGACGAAAATTATGGATGAAAAATTTTATGAGGACCATTGTTTGAAGAAAAATTTTAGATGGACTAAAAATGAAAGTCGCGATATTTATAGGGACCACAGACTTATCTAACCCTTTTTTTTATATCTAAAAAAAATTCAACTATATCTTTAACTAAAAATTGTTCAATACAAGGAGACTCAAATAAAGAATCAGGCATTGAGACTAAAAATTAGTCGTCTGCGCTAGGCTATGAACAACACAATTAGCTTAACGCTTTATAAACTTGACCTCAAAGTTGTTACGAGAAATAAGAAGATTCTTAATACTAACAATGATCAAACTAAATTTTGAGTTACCGTATGAAGGAGCGTGAAAAGCTTGAACCACTAATTGCGAGTCACTTTCGAAGAGGATATGATTCAAGTCTAACTGGATTACTGCTTGGATCGTTTCCCTCAAAGCCAAAACCTCTGCTTCAACAATAGAAAATCGACCATGATCCCACGATGTACCAGTCACCCTAAAACCCCCACCATGGTGTCTAACACGCAATCCTCTATTAGTCGTGCAAAGTTGATCATTAAACCCTGCATCCACATTGCATTTCAACCAAACAATTTGTAGAGGTTGCCAAGCACTTTGGTGTTGGATTTTATTCATGCCATCCCTAAGTGGATCTTGGGCAAAGAGCCAATCCTTCCACAAATGGTAACCCTGTGCACCTAGGTGATTGGCGTCCATCTTTTCTTCATTCTAGATCCAGTTGTTTCTGTTATTCCATAACACCCAAACCATGACCACCACTCTCTGCTACTTCGGGATCTTTCTTACTATAGATATCTTGGATCAATTTTCGAGCCTCATTCATAGTGGCAAGCCGCGGCCTGATAACATGTTCAAGCCCTATAACATTCCAATAATTACCCGTTAATGCACAACCAAAGAAAATGTGACATTCATCCTCCACCTCACCATTACACAACTGGCAGCTAAGAGGGCCAGGAACAAAGTGTTGTCAAAGGCTTTTCCTAGTAGGAAGGCAGCCTTAACACAATCTCCAAAGAAGATGCTTATTTTTTGGTGGTGCTTTAATCCTCCATAAACACCTCCAGTCTCCTTCCATCCTTCTGTTTTTGAATTTATGCTCCTCCTGCCCCAGAAATTATAACCTGTTTTAACACTATATATTCCATTCTTCCCTTCCTTCCAAACCATACAATATTCTGTAACATCATTCACAAGGGGAACCTGTAAAATATTATTAGCAGTTTCAGTTGAAAACAATTAACAAATGTTGTTACGATCCCATTCTTTACGTTGAGGATCCATAAGTTCTTGGACCGTCAAATTATAAACATGTTGCTCTAGTGGTGCTTCCAACCAACAACCCCCTTCCCCTCTCATCCACGAATCTGACATCACCTTTATACTACTTCCATCCCTAATCCTCCATCTACTCCCTAACACTAGCACGTCCAGAGCTTTCCATTGACTTATCCACACAAAGCCTGGATTGCTCCCTAAACTCGCTGCTAGAAAAAACGAGTTAGGAAAATATTTAGATTTGAAAACTCTAGACACTAAGGTATCATAGTTAGTCATGATATGTCAGCCTTGCTTCGCCACCATGGCCATATTGAAAGATTTCAAGTCACGGAATCCCAAGCCACCCTCCTTCTTAGGATAAGTCAAATGTTCCCATGCTAGCCATCTAATACCACTTTTGTTAAGGTTAATAACACTTTTATTTATGTTATATAGACGAATTTTAGTTTATCTCTATATAATTTTTAAAAAAATAATAATTTTGTCCCATGAAAATTCTCTTGACTTAAACCTTTTAGTGAGAAGATTCACTCAAAGGTCTTATGTGACATGTTGGGTGGCAATTATCCTATTATTTTTATTTGACACATGTAACAACTGTAGACACATCATAAAATTCCACGTGACTTTGAAATTAAAATGGTACTTTTCCAAATCCATTTTTTGTCTCTAATATTTGCCCTAACATAGAAACTCTATTGAAGAAATGAGAGAAATGGTGTTCATTGTTGGAGAGAAGACAATTGACTATGAAATATGATCCAAGGTAAGTTTGCTCCATAATGTTTTTTCATTTCTGAAGCTGAGAAATGTCAGTGTGGTTTTTGATCATGGGGGAGTTCGTTAGGAACAAGACTTTGTTTTACAATGGTTGGGTTCAAACAATTGTGTATAAGCAAAAAATTGAGAAATGAGGTTTATTTGAGGTGCTGAAGTTGGTTATTGACTAGGGTTATGAAAGAAACAAGTTCAGGGTATTGAGAAAACTTGAAGGTATAAATGAATGTTATTTTTAAATTAACAAGGACGATCGTGTTGTGGGTGTTACGAGTTATGCTATTGGAAACTCCATTGAAGGGAATTTATACGTTGAACACAATGTGAGGGACATCAACATCAAAGTAGTCAAGTCTCAATGCGTTGATCTGTCTGTAGAGAATGAATCAATTGTTGGAGAAGCAGATGAAAGTGATGATGAGACAAATAAGGTTATTTTTGATGACAGTGAGGAACATAGAACTATTGCATTGGATGATGGTTTTGAATACATTGAAGTTGATAGCACCTGCCAGGGTAGTCAAACCTCAAATAGTCAAGGAGTCTCAAATAATGGATGGTGGAGAAGATCAATATGTGAGTGATGAAGTATGCACCTGTGAATAAAACAACAAGGATAGATTGAGGACTTTGAAGACCAAATCAATTAAAAGTCCAAGAGCAACCAGTAATGAACCATTAATGATACCTTAGGATGAATATGGTAAATTGATACAAAAATCAATTGTGGTACTAGACATGAGGCTAGGGACAAGTTTCAATGCAATGAGATATTGGGATGAGATTTCTAGGAGTTTTTCACAATGATGTCTTTTGACATTTCAATTTGAAATGTTTCGCAGTTCAATTATGTGTTCAATTAGTACTTGTAATGGTAGTCCATGTTGTAACGATAGTCCATTATGTTTTCAATTATGTGCTTGATATTTGTAATGACAATTGCATAATGTGTGTTTTTGAAAGTGGTTTGATATTTTGTAATGACAATTGTACAATTTGTCCTTTTTGAAGTGGTTTGTATTTTGTAATGACAATTATGTTGTTTTCCAAAAAAATTGTCTAATTTATTTATGTTTCAATTGTTATGACAGTTATGTTGAACCAAGCATTTCAACTTGTAATGTCTCATTAACCAAAGAATATTTTTTTATGACATTTATGTTGAACTGACCATTACAAATTGTTATGATAGCTATGTTGAACCAAACTATTACAACTTGTTATGACATTTCAAATTGAACTAAACACTTATTCAATCATTCATTAAACATTACACCTATAATTAAATTGAAATACATCATATTGTAGAACAATTACATTTTAAATTGAACCAAACACTTATCCATTCATTCTTTAATGCCAAATTGTTACAGCATTTTAAAGACAATAGCAAACAACATCCATGAAAAAATTAGGGCAACGGTTAACCAAAAGCTTTTGTTCATTTTATGTTGCATAATCTTCTATTCTTCTTAGTTTTTTCAAGATTTTTTTTAGCATGAATATTTGGCATACTCCTTTCCAAACTCCTTCTCAAACTTCTTCCTAAACTCTCTCATGTAACCAATCATATCTTCACCATTGTTGCAATCCACTACCGTATCTTTGTCAACTGCCTTAATTCTGGATTTCTTATTGATTTCATCCAGCTCATAATTACAGATAAACAAGTCGCAACTAATATTTGCCTGCATTTGAGAACACGTGAATTTAAGGAAGAAGGATGTATACTAACATTGTAATACCACTTTTTTTTCTTTCAGAAAATCGTACATTTTTCCAATTCCTGCATCTCCAAAATTTCCTATTGGGATTTTCCGTCGCGTTAGAAACCCAGATCTTCATGAGCTGATTGCAACTACATCTAGGTATTTGTCTTCCGTTTGAAGTACCGATTGAGGAATTTTTGCCACCTACCATCTATAAACCATAATTCACTTTTTTTGGGCAACTTGAGTTTGAATGAAGATGATGAAGGAGTTTGTGCATTTCATGGAGGAGATTATGTGCTTTATGGAGATGATAGGTTACAATCACATGATATTTTATGATGTGTCATTTAAAAAATAAAAATAATAGGGTAATTTACACCCAGTATATCACATAAGACCTTTGAGTGAATCTTCTCACTAAAAGGTTTAAATAAAGGGAATATTCATGTGACAAGGTTTTTTTTTTTAAATTACAGGGGAGTAAACCAGAAGTCGCCTATATGGCAGGGGCAAAAGTGTTATTAACCCTTTTTTGTATTAAATGTTTAGTTTAGAGACTTGATTCTTAGAGACGACTTCAATGTTTTAGAGAGTCTTGAATGCAACAGTTGGAGTTGATTTGATGTAGAAAATGCCAGTTGTTCTACAGAGGAGGTGGTGTACTTGTAAATACTCCAACATTTAAGTTAATAAAGGTTTTATGAGGGTCTAAGGGATCGGTCATTGTAAATTAGTCAAATTCTTCGTCGTTGAGTGCTGAGGAATGATTGAAGGTTGTTTAAATATGAACTTCTAGAGGAGGGATCAACATTTCTCTTTTTTCTGAGGATAAAAGTCATTATCCTCTCAATGTGTCAGTTATTATTAATCCTACAATATCTCATAACAAATGATAAAATTTGTAGAGAACTTATAAGAGTGAAGGAGGCGATGCTTTATTTGAAAAACATCGGGGATGTCATGATAAATAAATTGAAAGGAATAGAAAGAACTTCGGAAGGTTTTAGGTTTTTTAAGGCAAAAAAATTTATTTTAATAATAAAAAAGTTGGGAATAAACCCTACAACCAGGAAGAAAGAAAAAAAGGCACAATCGCACAAGTAGTGCCAGGATAAAGCAACACAAATAGTCAAAAGATAAAGAAGAGAAAAAAATATGGTGTGGTCGACTGTTTGTTACTTGACTGTTTGTCAAGTTGTTTGTTCTCACTCTTAAGCTTTTAAGCATTAAGTTTAGTATTGTTCTTGGTTGAAGCTTGTAAGCAAAACTAAGTATTTTGTATTTGAGGTGAAATCTTCTAAATTGGGTTTTTCTTGATACAGTCACTGGGATTGGGGATGTTAAATATCACTAAGGTGATTTAGGAAGTGGGATGGCAATTTCCCATATCTGAATGTCGATTTCAAGGTAGAAGTTGCATTGGGTAGTGATTAGGTGAGAAGTTGTAAAATACGACTATTTAGCTTTGAACTAATACTGCAGATAATATATTTCCTTCCTGGCTTGGTAGCCCCCAAATTACGTGATGCTGCACTTAATTGGGTTAACATTTCTCTGTGTTATTTATCATCCTGCAATTTTAATTAAGTATCAATTTCAATCTAATGTGTCTGGTCTGTTTCCTTATGTCGCAACATTTGTCTTGACATCATGTGAGACAACTGCGTTAGCATTTGTTGTGTCTGTATTAGAAATTTCAATTGTTATTAGAGCAAGCACCATGTGTGTTTATTGGGTGAGCTTTAGGGAGAATTTTTCTGGTACTAATCGTCTTTTGGAAAACTAGAAGTGATAGCATTATGGAAATCAATGGCCAATGAAATTTTGGAAGTTTGCCAGGTTGGAAGAATCCTTGAGTTAAGAAGATAGAAGGGAAGAGTCTGAAGTGGGTCTTTGTTGACAGTTGCAGTTAGTGGCTCTCAAGCAAAAAGGTTGAGTAAGTATCTTTTATCATCTCCATAGAGATTAGTGCGAGGGAAAAACTACCATTCAAAAGTTTCAATCCTTCTAAGTTTGGATTAGGGTTTTCAGAAACAAAGTGTGGGAAAAGGAAATAAAGCAAATAAAGCAAATAAACAATCCCAATAGTCTAAGAGAATTTAATCTGGAATTGCATTTCATTCTACCCGTCAAATACTTAAAATTTCCAATAAATTATACTCAACCTAAATTACTCGTCAATACCATCACGTAGTGCTCACAACCAAAATTATTTCTAACGCAAAGCTGAGATAACAACCGTGTCATCTTGGAGGCGATGTCTCAACTAACTCAACAACACATAAGCATTAAGCTTCGACACACAAGCAATTATCAGGATCAAACCTTATGTCTAGAATCTAGAACCTAATAGATATTCATTCAAGAGAGACTCGGAGAGCACGTGTCTATGGAAAACCTAACCTTCGCATAAAGCAAAAACATGAACAAACATCGATATTGATTTGTAAAAGAGATTTTATACAATCCCATGATCAACAAATATACATACAATAAGAGTAGAAATATACATACAAAATCCACCATTGGAATGATACATAGGAAAGAAGAAGATGAACCAGAAACTTCTCACAGTGTCAACGCGATTTGAGACAAATCCATAGCCAATTGATAAGATGTAACACCCAATGGTGTTGCCTAAACCTCTAAACTATCAAAATTGGATCAGAGTCTCTCCAAGGGGGAAAAGGGTGATAAAAAACAAAATATGTTTTTACAACATATATACAAATATGATTTACGAATACCTCGCTAAGCAAGATGGAGCTCGCTAAACGAGACTTCATTTATTTAAGCTAAACCACCTCATGGAGAAAACATATAGATCTTAAAAAATGACCTTGCTAAGCGAGATGGATCTCACTAAGCGAGCTTGCGAACACAGCTCTGCCTACTGTCTTGAAAGTGGTAGCGCGCTACAAATCTGGCTAAGCAAGCTTTTGCATAATTTTCTCCTTATTGCTCCAAAACTGTGTATCCGTAGCCGTGCCTTTGCCACTTTATTACTCAAGGCTCCGATACACATTAATACATATAAAACGAATGAAAAATGGTCAAACGGTACATAAATGAATGAAAACTCAAAGAATATGTAATATGTACAAATATAACGAAAACGTACGCATTCACGCACAAGTTGAGGAAAAAGAGACGATAAGTGCCGCAAAACTATATAAAAAAATAACTACAATTTGGCACTTATCAGTCTCTCTTACCTTGAAGTTTTTTCCAATTATATCCTCTAATTAATACTCATAATTTACTATTTTTCTCACTTTGTATTAATAATAATTTGAATACACCAATAACCAACCAGGATAATTTAGTAAAAGTGTTATTCTCTCTCTTTTATCTATCATATTTTCTAAATCAGTGTGAAAATATCAAATATGATAAATATTTTAAGGCAGAGGAAGTGATTTTTATATTTAAATTGTTTTTAATTATTTTAAACTGAATAAAACTATGACACGTTAATTGACATATCATTAAAAATGGTAGTTAAATTAATATAATGGACATAATATTTGATTTTTGAACAAATAAAAAGATCAAAATAGCAAAATTAGATAAAAGTTAAAACTATAAATTGAACAAAATTGATTGAGTTGGAAAGAGTCTCTTTCAACTTAACCATAAATTTTGAGTTCAAATTCAGTCTAATTTTTTTTAGATGGAGTTTTCCGTTTATTATGACCGCCTCCAGTTTGAGAGTTAATTTCTATAATTGCGCGTTGGAAATATTTAATTTATAATAAAAACAAAATATAAATTGAATAGTAAAATTGAAGATCATGTTTTTAATTTTATATTTTCTTTTTTAGATAAAAGTTGTATACACGGAAGCTTTATGGTCACTTTTACTTATCATTGGAAGTAGCACTTATAATTTTCAATAAGATAGTCTCACTTTTCTTAACAATATAATATAGTTTTGTAAAAAGTATCCAAATTATGTGATTTCCAAAATATCATATTTAATTTTTTTATAAAATTAAAAAAATTTTTTTGGTATAGAATAGCAAGAGATTTTTGTGTTCGTTGTTAAAATTAATTCCATTATAATATCTCTCTCAATTTTATGTTAAAAATGTCATTTTGAATGAAAAAATGCATGAAGAAGCATACATGAGTTTACCTTCTATATTTGAAGAAAATTTAATTAAGAAAATTTTTATATGAATTAAAATAATCACTAAGGGCCTGGTTTAACAGGTATGGAAGTGCTATTATGAAACATAGTTTCACCAAAAATCAACCAGCTGGTCACACTTTGTTCTTGTAACACTATCATGAAGGTAATATTTCTAGTATATGTTGAGACATTATCATGACGGGAGATGATGTTAATAAAATTACTGATCTAAAGAGAAGACTTAGGTTGAATTTGATATTAATGATCTTGTAAGATTAAAATATTTCATATGAATAGAGTTCACAAGGTTTAAAGAAAAAAATTTCGTAACCAACCTAAATATATACTTTATTTACTCACAGAAACAAAAACATGGTAGTAAACTTTGTGGGAAGTTATTTCTTTCAAATATTGGGAGATAGATGTTGATGATGAGGTTGTTTGGAGGAGCTGTTAGTCGAGATGAAAGCTTTTATCGATGGGTTGTCCAAGAAGAGAGCGACTAGGGCGATTTAGTCGATGCATCTTTTGCCACAAATAAGAGATCCTTAGAGTTAGCTTCTTCTACTTCAATTTTGCATGGGTATCACTAGGGGTGATCAAAACCAAACCAACCCAATAGAAAACTGCAAACCAAACCAAACCAAACCGAAACCGCAAAAAACCGCATTTGGTTCGGATTAGTTTGGGTAATCTTTTAACAAAACCGCATGGTTCGGTTCGGTTTGCGGTTTGTATTTTGTAAACCGAACCAAACCGAATCAAACCGCATTATGTTACAACCTAACTTTTACTTAACTCACATCCAACCCAAACTTAAATATATAATACCTTAACCTTATGATTAGGAACAATTTTCTCATCCTTACACACACGATTTTAGTCCCGATCTTCTCAAATCTCTAATAGCATTATCGCGCCTTCTTTGCCACATACATCTTCCCTCTTTTTCTATAATCCCTACTCTCTTATATTCTTTCTTTTTCACCTTCTCATTTTTATGCAAATATTTTTTATTTCAGTTTCGTTTTTATGGCACATCTTCTCTAATATCTCAACTTTTTTGTTTTTTCTTTTTCATCTCCCCTAATCTCTCGTCTCTTTTATTTTTTTGTTTCATTCTAATCATGTTTATATTGTTTTATACTATTATTTTATGTTTATTATTTCACTTTTGTCTAATTTAATTTTTACAAATTAAATAGAAAGTTGTTGTCAAAATATGACGAGTTTTGCTGTTATTTGATAGTGTATGAATGTCTAAATACAAAGTTATGTTGTCATTTATATGTATATGTGTGGTTCAATAATTTTTTTATAAAAAACCGAACCAACCGAACCGAACCAAACCGCATTAGTTTGGTTTGGTTTGGTTCGGATTTTTTTTAAAAGCCAACCGAACCAAACCAAACCGCACGATTTTTTCTCTTGCGGTTCGGATGATTTTTTTCGTCAAAACCGCCCAAACCGCACCGCGAGCACCCTTAGGTATCACCAATTTTTTTACCTTAATACATGCCAACCTAATCATATGGAGAAAGAAACTATTTGATTTGATAAAGAGTTACGATGGACGGTTGAAGACATCGTGGTTGATGTATGTCCTTTCTTTGGGGATCTTTAATGGAGGGTGGTTACTTTACCTATTAGAGTTGGGGGATTGAATTTGTACTTGATAATAAAGGTTGTCTCAAACACGTTTATGGCTTCAAGAGCACAGTCTTGGGTGTTACAATATCATATACTACCTCTGTCCCTAATTATAAGACTCTCTTGAATTTTTTTTGTCCATTTTTATAAGACCCTCTTCAACTTTCAAAATGCATTAATTGTTTTTTTTCAAACATATCTCTAATTATATTACATATTTTTCTGCAATCTGTAGTAAATACAAGGGTTTTTCTAACCTATGCAACATTGCATAGGATAAGGGCAATTAATAAACTATTTTTTTCCATATAAATTATCATATTAATTATTTTTCTGTTGAAAAGTAATCTTTTATATTTTCTCTCTCCTACCCAATTAATGGATGAACATAAATAAATATAAATATGGTAATTTATATTTAAAAAGTGGTGTATTAATTGTCTCTTATCCTATGCAAGGTTGCATAGGTTAGAAAAACCCTAAATACAATTACATACACATTAACTATTTATCTCTCCTGAGAATAAACTTGTAAAATTATACAAAATAGTCAATAAATTTATTACTCTAATAAACTTTCTTAATTACTGCAATTTACTCTATGGAGTCTTACATTTAGGGACAAAGGTAGTATTAAGAGACAACGAGTTATATATTATGAACCTTGATTTTGCAGAACTTCAGATGATCTTAATGGTGTGATTTTACTAACAAGGTCAATGTCCCTCCTAAAGCACAACATGTTTTGGTGAGTGTTTTTTTTAAGTGTTCAAAACATGGATGTAAATTTTGATACGACAACAAGACAATAAACAACTTTTGATTGTTTGCAAGCACCACATGTTCAAGATTTTCTCCTTGATATCCCTATTGATGCTTTATGCCAATATATGTCACCGGTAGAGTATCATACCATTCTTAAATACCGGCTTATGATTCTCTTATTTCATATTGATGATGTTTGCCCTACTTGTCGCAAGGTGTGCTTGGATACATTTTAGGAACATATCATCCATTATAAGAAATTTGCAGAATTCAAATACCAACATGAATTTGATAGGTATATCTTATTTGATATATTTAAGTGTATCAAGGAATATGTGAAGAAATAAGTGCTTATGAATTTTTTGATTGATCCACTAGAGAATTGATCGATACTTAGGCCATCAGATACTTTGGTATACATGTAGGTAGAAGACAAACATGCATGTGTAAACTTGATTGATGTTTCTCCACCAGTGAGGTTGAGGACTGGAGGTTTTACTGTGAGAAACAACTCTCAAAGCCGCTTCAAGTAAAGTGACCAAACATGAGAAAATGTGTTCTGACAATCAACATATTTTCATACAATTTGCATTTGACACTTTTAATTTTCTAGTACCAAAAGCAGTGTTTTTTTTGTCATCCATAAAAGGATATCGACATAGTTTGTTGCATATTTATCCACTATTTCTATATAGTCTTTAGGTTTAATTGTAATTTTGATCCTCCCATTTTTATTT
This sequence comes from Vicia villosa, assembly GCF_029867415.1. NCBI lineage: Eukaryota > Viridiplantae > Streptophyta > Magnoliopsida > Fabales > Fabaceae > Vicia > Vicia villosa. Next base: position 123,245 of record NW_026706165.1, on the reverse strand, counting down.
ATTTATTTTTAATTTTGATCTCTCTATTTTAAAATACGTATTTTTGGTCCCTAACTTTCATATTTTTTTTAGATTTTAGTCCCCCTTCTGATTTAAAGTAATATATTAATGACATGGCAATTCACTTGATCAAAACTAAAAAAAAAAATAGAGAGCGACAAAAATTGCCTAATCTTTATTATACCATAAAATGAAAAATTTATTTACATTGCAATTTTTTAGAAAAAGAAATGCCTTACATCCAAAAATTTTAAATTTTTAACTTATTTGAATTAATTTATAAATTAATAAAAATAATCGATATTACCAAATAAATTAAAAAGGGAATATGAAATTTATAAATTCTAAGCCACAAAATATAAAGTCAAATATTTGTAAAATTCTCCCTCATATTTCAGAAAGACTTTAAAGTGAAAAAAAATTAAAAACATTTTTGAGAGAAATAACAAATTCTAACAAAAAATACCCTCCAATACCAAGTCATTTCAATGGATTCACCATAAACCCACTAAGCATGGATCCATTCAAAAAATACTCACTAGAATAAGACTTGTTTCTTGTGTCTGATTGGAAAAGACAATAAAAAAAAGACACATCACACAATACACCACAACTTGACAATATAATAATCAAATAATCACGATAACTCAACTCAGTTGTTAGCTGTATAAAAATATTCGATTGTAAAATCGCATATTCAATTTACTGTATGTCTAGGAATAGAATCGAACTCATAACCTCTAATTAAACTAAAAGAGATCTTTTATCATCATTTCATTCAAATACTCTTGAGTCGTTACTAAAGTACTAAGTATTAAATAGAAAAATTAAATCATAAATAAATAAAAATAATAAAAAAATAAAACAAAGAAAGAAGGGAGGCAACAAAATTGGACCATATATAAATAAATTAAACAAAATCAGAGAGTGGTTTATGTCTGATTGAACTCATTTCAACCAAACAACTAACGCCGTTTCATCTCCCACCCTCTCACAACAACAAACCAAAACCTCGTTCGTTGATTCATCAAAACCGCTCCTGTTACTGTTTTTCTCTCTGTAACCGTTTTCACCAATTTTCATTATTGCTTCTTCTCGCTAGCTACTACTTCTACTCGTGCTGGTTTTTTCACGTTACAACAAAACAAAACCATTCATGTTCTTATTCTTCTCTTGATTCTGATTCTAATTCTCAGTTTCTGTCAAAAAAACAACAAGATCTCGTTATTATTCTTGATATTCTCTTTTGTTGTTGTTGAAACAAAGAGGATTTTAATTGGTTCTTAGAACGTGTTTCTGTTTTTGTCTTTTTGATTTTGTTGTTGACTTGGGTTGATTATGATGTTGAATCATGGGTCAAATGTTTCGGCTGAAGGTAAGAATCGAATGTTTTTTTTTTTTTTTTTAAGAATCTCATGTTTTTGTTTTTTTGAGGTAATTGTTTTTTTTTTTTTTTTTTGTGTTTTTTATGGTGAGACAGTGAGTGGCTGTTCAGATGAAGAACTATGGAAGACAATTGCTGGACAATTGGTGGATGTTCCTTGTGTTGGTCAAAGGGTTTTCTATTTTCCTCAAGGACACATGGAACAAGTGAGTTTTTCAATTCCCGTTGTGGTTTTATATGAAAAAATTTTAATCGGTTTCGTCGCGATTTTTTTATTATGGAGAATCACAATTGAATTTAGCTGAATTGGGCTTAATTTTAGTAATCTCGTCGCGATTATTGATATATTGTGGACAGTTGCGGTCGAATACAACTGATTCGATCGCAATTATGGTTAATTAGACAAGAAAAGGTTTTGAGTTGCGGTTGAATACAACTGATTTGATCGCAGTTATGGTTAATTAGACGAGAAAAGCTTTTGAGTTGCTCGGTGGTGGAGCTTATTTTTGCTTGGTTTATTTTTTTATTTGAAATTTGTGTTTTCTAAAAATAGAATTGCTTGTTTGATGATGTAGTTAGAGGCTTCGACGAATCAGGAACTGAATCAGAGGAGTCCTTTGTTGAAACTTCCTACAAAGATCCTTTGTCGCATCGTGAATATCCATTTACTGGTAATTTTCTATTTTGATTATGTGAAAGAAAGGAAAGTAGTAAGTTTTTTGTTTGGTTGATGCTAAAAAAGGAATCTTAAGCTTATTTTGGAATTTGCTATGTTTTTTAGGCTGAACAAGAAACCGATGAAGTTTACGCGCAGATAACTTTGGTGCCGGAATCTAATGTAAGGAGATTTTCCCCTTTTTGATTTTCTGTATTTTGTATGGTCAACCAAAGATTCTTTTCTCCAATTGTTTAGATTCTAATGGAACTAATGTATTAGCAAGACGAGCCTACAATCCCTGATCCGTGTGCCGATGAACCTCCGAGGCCGAAAATTCACTCGTTCTGCAAGATCTTAACCGCTTCGGATACTAGCACCCACGGTGGCTTCTCTGTTCTGAGAAAACATGCAACGGAATGTCTTCCTCCTTTGGTACTAATACTATCGGTTTGGTTTTTATCAGTGTCGTCTCTCTGATTGTACTTGGTTGTTGCTAATCTTTGAAAAATCTATGTTTGGAATTGTTGTTTAGGACATGTCTCAACCAACACCAACTCAAGAATTGGTTGCCAAGGATCTTCATGGTTATGAATGGCGTTTTAAGCATATATTTAGAGGTAAAAAGCTTTAATTAAGCGCTTATAGCTTAAGCACTTATTATGTAAGTGTATATGTATAAGCTATTTCCACCTCTAATGATGAAATAAAGGCAAGTAGTTTTCATAAGCTATCTTAGAGAGTTTATGGAAATAAGCTTAAAACAGCTTATTAAAGACATGTCATAAGTTGTTTTCATAAACTCCCTTGAACAAACTTACATGAACAGTCTTACATGTGGTTATGCCAGTAGATAAACTCAAATAAGTCAAACCAGCAAGTATTAATCTTTTTCCTTTGAATCGTATTTCTCTTTATTTTATCAGGTCAGCCGCGCAGACACCTTCTCACAACTGGATGGAGTACATTTGTGACTTCGAAACGATTAGTCGCCGGAGATACCTTCGTGTTTTTGAGGTAACCATTCGTTGCTTTCTTTGTTTCATTCACACGCTTCATAAATCTTCTGTTTTTCTATTCGAACATTGCTATAATGAAGATTTTACGTGTAGAGGGGAAAACGGGGAATTACGCGTTGGAGTGAGGCGTCTTGCTCGTCAGTCAAGTAGTATGCCATCTTCCGTGATTTCTAGCCAAAGCATGCATTTAGGAGTTCTTGCAACTGCCTCCCATGCCGTTGCAACTCAGACTCTTTTCGTTGTATATTATAAGCCGAGGTAAAAATTTGACTTAGAAATGCGTTACTGAAAAAAAAAATCATTAGTCAATGATTGTTGACACGAGCTTTTCTTTTCGTAGGACGAGCCAGTTCATCGTAAGCGTGAACAAGTACTTGTCAGGCATCAATAATAAGTTTGCCGTCGGCATGCGGTTCAAGATGAGGTTTGAGAGTGACGATTCTGCCGAGTCCGACAAAAGGTAGTGAAATTTATCGAAGTAGTTTATCGTATGACCTTATTTGTAGCTATCCTAATTTCGTAATGTATGCTTGATCAGATTCTCTGGTACCATAGTTGGAGTAGAAGATATCTCTCCCCATTGGGCAAACTCAAAATGGCGATCGCTCAAGGTATTGTCCTCTTGAACTTCTCGGTGTTGCCAAATAGCGGCTTTAACGCTTTAGTGTAGTGAAACTCAAACAAGTTGATATTGTTCTGTGATACGCTATTTAGTACAAAGTGTTTTCGGTAATATATCTAAATTTGAATCTGTAGGTTCAATGGGATGAACCTGCGGCTATTCCAAGACCCGATAGGGTTTCACCATGGGACATAGAACCATTTGTTTCTTCAGCTTCGACACCGACCGTTCAACCTACAGCTCCAAAGACGAAGCGGCCTCGACCAACCAATGAAACTCCTGACGTTGGTGAGGAATTATTCATACTAACTTTTCCGATTTTATACATTGATTTAGTTATTAGTTTTAACGTTCGATGTGTTACTTTCGAACTAGACACAACATCAGCCGCGTCTATTTTCTGGGATGCTAGGATGGCACAAACTGATAAGACACATCGTAGCGTTTTAGCCGAAAGCAAAAAAGACGATAATAATACTAGTATGTGGCATCATAAGCAAACCGATATGATGAATACTAAAAATAGCAACAACAACAACGCTTTATTGAGGAATCATACAGAAGGAAGTTGGCTATCGTCTCCACGTTCCACCTGTCCTTCTCATTTGCATCACGACACAACCGATGATAGCAAGACTCTCCCAACCTGGCCTGTTTCGCAGTCTCAATCATCTATACCGAACGCTGATCATGTGCTTGATCAAGTTGATAAAGACAACAAAGTCGAGACAGCTACGGGTTGTCGATTGTTTGGAGTAGAACTTATTGATCATTCAAAAAACTCAGCTGCTGTAGGTAAAACATCTTCACATGCAGTAAATGTAACCGGAGCAACCGTGGAAGTTAGTTCCAGCACCATGTCCAGCACCGATACCGGCCGTAAGTCCGACATCTCAAAGGCTTATACGGAGCAGAAGCAAGAATCGCAACAAGTATCGGCGAAGGAGACTCAGAGCAAGCAAATTTGTAGTAGAAGTCGCACCAAGGTATTGAACATAGAATACATATTTATATAATACTCGCTCTGGTCCTATTTATAAGAAAAGATTTGCTTTTTAGATACATTGAATAACTAATGTATTTGGACAATATATAGACCAGATACGTTGATAAGAAAAGTTTCTAATATAAATAAGTTTTCCATTATTGTTCAAAACCTTCGAAAAGGTTCAAATGCAGGGTGTTGCAGTTGGTCGAGCGGTGGATTTAGCAATGTTGAACGGGTATGATCAACTTATCAGCGAATTAGAAGAGTTGTTCGACATAAAGGGACAGCTTCAACATAGAAACAAGTGGGAAATCGTCTTCACCGATGACGAAGGAGACATGATGCTTGTCGGAGACGATCCATGGCCGTGAGTATATATATCCTTAATCCTTAGAGTTATCTCGAATTTAGTTTTAGTCATGCTAATCGGTATCAATCATATCATCTCGCAGTGAATTCTGTAACATGGTAAAAAGAATCTTCATTTGTTCAAGCCAAGATGTGAAGAAGATGAAATCCGGAAGCAAATTACCAGTCTCTTCTTCGATCGAAGAAGGGACCGTAATAAGCTCAGACACAACCGAACGATGAAATATCGACATTATTTTCTCGTCCTTTTCACCTTTTTCTTTGTTTCTCAGCACCAAACCGTTGATGTTATTGTTGAAGTTAGTTTCATTTTTTAGCTAGGTAAGTTTTTCATGTTGTTATTATTTAGATGTGAAACACTAGCTAATTTTACAACTTAATTTGTAGAAAAAACACAAGGCATTAATCATGGTAGGAAAAAAAAACCAAAATAGTTTTTTTTTTTTTTTTTTACTTTTAATAAATTTGTTGATATGGAAATTTTTGAGTTAGCATTGAATTGAATATTCTCATGGGTTGGAAGAATATTTATGTTGTTGGTTGTTGATTTATCAAGACTTTCCTTTTTTAAGCTAAAAAGCACATGGTGTTTATTTTTGTGAAATTCTAATTTGGTTGAGTCAATGTCTACTGATGTCAATAGTGACAGCTAATAATGACATTAAATTGTAGCAACTTTATTGCTTAGGATTTAGTGGTCCAATGTTGTAGTGATGGAGTGATTCTATAGGACAAATGTGGGTTAAATGTGGCAGAGTGGTGGCACCACTCAGAAATCACTTTTGGGTCCATGCTTTTAATTGTAGTGAAATTTCACTTTAGTAGTTGAGAGTATCAGAAATTGTTATGTATGAATACTTCATCCATTGTAAGAAAAAAAATAGGCTTTGTTTGGCAATACCACTTTTTTTTTGATAGTATGGAGGGCCTAAGCCCAAAAGAAAACACAACTACACATAATCAAAGAAAAAAACTACCAATTCCTAACGAGTCTGCTGCCATTAGAGGGCGGAGCAGCTCCGGAACTATATGGTGAATAGAATCACTTTTCTCTAAACAAGCTTTGTTAGCTAGCGCGCCCGCACACATATTAGTAGATCTATGAGCATATGAAATAATCACCACCTCATGCATTGTAACTAGATCTTGGATCTGACGTAAAAGCGGGATGCAATCTAAATCGCCAGTGGCCCATTCCTCTATTGCTTGCACCACTATTTTGGAGTCACTATTAATTTCCACCTTGCTGAGGCCCAAGGATAACGTGAGTCGCAAACCTTCAGCTACTCCCCAAAATTCAGCCTGAAGAGCCGAACAGACCCCCAAATATTTTGAAAAACTCCCCCTCCAATCCCCATTATGATCTCTAATAATCCCACTGCAACTAGCTTCATTATTTGCCTTACACGCTCCATCAGTGTTCAGCTTCCACATACCGCAAATAGGCGGTTTCCATCCCATGAGCCCACTTGTGTTCTCTCCTTCCTGATGGTGTTTGTTATGCATGATAGCGTCATCATAGTTCTTCTTTCTTTGCATGATATGGCATATGAGGTTGAATGGTCTCTCAAAACCATCATCGTGTTCTTCCGAGTTTCGCCACTGCCATAACATATGACAAGCAATACTCCAAACTTCTGTCCACCCCTTAGTCACGGAACTACGGTAATTTAAATTCAAATGAATCCAGTCCTGCAGATCAAGCGTGAAAAATTGCACCATAATATCACTTGGCACCATTTGTTTCCAGATCTTATTGCACTCTGGACAGTCACGCAACGCATGCATCGTTGTCTCACAAGCGTTTCCACAAAGAAGACACGCTGCATTGCCCAGTCCTTTTTTATGTTTACTGAAGTTCGTTAGCAGTCTATCGTGCTTCAGCAGCCAAAGAAATGAGCGGCACCGTTCAGGTATGGCAGCTTTCCATACCGTTTTCCAGTCCCTATCTTCCACTTGTTCGGTATCTTCCTCCAGCTCAAGATACATAGCTTTAAAAGAAAATGAGTCTTCAGTGGTACCTGCAAGACAAAATTGGTCAGTAAAATTGGTCGTTCCCGGAGGAACACACGACCGAATCCTATCAATCCACCGCTGCGGTAGCCAGTCACACAAGATAGGAAAGTTCCATTCTCCTCTATCATTAACTAGATCACACACTTTGGCTCCTCGAAGGTTCTCGGGAATAAGGACATCCTCATCATTATTTAAACAAAACTCCTTGCCCAACCAATTGTCTTCCCACGCCCTAATCTGTTTTCCATCACCAACAATCCACCTGCCCAAGTTTTGCAAAAGTGGAAACGTACGTGTAATATCTTTCCACAGACTAGAATCAGTAGCTTTAACTTTGGACCAGTCATGATCATCTAACATGTTGTACTTCTTACGTAAAACTTGACACCACAAATCTTTAGCATTGGTAAACAGTTTCCATCCCAATTTCATCATGCAGACATCATTAATCGTATCTAGCTTCCTCAGGCCCACACCTCCATGGTTCTTTGAAGTAGTTACCACATCCCATGCAACAGCGTGAACTCTCCTTTTATCCTCGCTATCACCCCATACAAACTGTCTTTGTAATTTTTGAATATCATCAATGCAACTTCTAGGAAGTCTATTTGTCATCATTGGATATAAAGGGACAGCTTACATGACACTTTTAGCCAGAGTGATTCTACCGGCAAGTGATAAATTATCTCTCTTCCAGCTAAGAAGCTTACCCGCTATTTGGTCTAGAATGTATTGAAAATCTTTTGCTTTTAATTTCTTACCATGCAATGGGACTCCTAGGTACTTACCAAAGGATCTTGTATGCCTAAAATTAGAGGCCATAACAATCTTCTGTTGCACACTTCGCGAAACATTCTTCGAGAATAGGATGTTTGTTTTGGCTTCACTAACTTCTTGCCCCGACATATTGCAAAACGTGTTTAAGGTTTGCATGACACACTGAATTTGTCGCTCTGTTGCCTCACCAAATAGAAGAAGGTCGTCTGCAAACATTAAGTGCGATATCTTCATTCCTTGCTTGCCAAGCTTTAGACTTTTCCATCTCCCAGCTTCAACTTCCTCTTCAATGAGATGCGACAGCTTGTCCATACATAAAACAAAAAGGTATGGGGACAAAGGATCCCCTTGACGAATCCCCCTCTGAGGACGAAAGAATTCATTTTGAGCACCATGCCAATTCACGTTAGTCTAGACACTCGTAATGGCATGCATGATAATATTACAAAGCTTTCCAGGAATCTTAGCTTCTTGCATCATATGCCAGATAAACTCCCATCTTAGCTTGTCATATGCTTTAGATAGGTCTACCTTTATAGCAAAGTATCCTCTTTTTCCTTTCATCCTCTCCATTGAGTGCATAGCCTCTCTAGCAATTATAATGTTTTCATGAATGATTCTGCCTGGAACAAAACCTGTTTGGTAAGGGGAGATGAGAGTGTCCATGTGCTTCTTTAGTCTACTCACAATAATCTTACTGACAACCTTGTACAAATTATTACACAGCGAGATTGGACGAAATTGTGAAACTAACACCAGTTTCTCAATCTTAGGAATCAAGCAAATGTTTGTTTGGTTCACTTGAGCAATGGTATCGGGCTTCTCCCACACCTTTTTCACAAAGTCACAGACATTCTTCCCAACAATGTTCCAGGATTTTTGGTAAAATCCTGCCGGGAATCCGTCCGGTCCCGGTGCCTTCCAAGGCTGCATGGCATAAACAACTTGCTTAATCTCAGTATCAGTAACCATATCTTCAAGCTTCTTTAACTCATCTTCAATAAGAGATGGATACGTGTATTTGGATTGAAACCAATTGCCACAAAGACTTCCTATTTTGAAAAGCTCCTTATAGTAATCAGTAACTAGCACCTTTAGCTCTTCTTCCTTTTCAACCCACCTACCTTCATTATCCTGAAGCATCATAATATTGTTTTTCCTTCTCCGGTTCATAGTTTTGAGGTGATAATATCTAGTATTCCGATCACCATCAGTTAGCCACTTAGATCTCGACCGTTGGAACCACATTAGTTCCTCTTGTTTTAGGATATTATGAAGATCCTGTTGCAGCCTCTTCTCAATCCGGATAAGGTCACGAGTGTCCTGGAGAAGATGGATGCTCTCTTGAATACCTTTCAGCCTAGCCAAAATCCTCTTCTTAGTTTTCTGGACATGATGGACGTTATAATTCTTCCAATCAGTAGCATCGCTTTTAATTCTATTCAGGTTTTCCAAAATTGCCTCACCATCTTTCCAGATTCCACGCACTCTATCTACATAGTTCTTTTCCATTAGCCATGCACTCTCAAATTTGAATTGTCGTTTCCTGATATCTTTGCCTTCTCTATTTAAGCTCAGCATAACAGGATGATGATCTGAAAAGTTGACCCTAGGGAGAACCTTCACAAAACTGTCAGGAAATAATAATTTCCAATCATCATTACCAATAACTCTGTCCAACCTCTCATAAATTCGCTGACCACCATGATACAGTCCCCCACGCCATGTAAATTTGGGACCACTCGCTCCCAGGTCATACAGCTTACAAGCCTCCATGTTATCTCTAAACGTGGTACATCTCTTATTAGAAGCCACAGTTCCACCTTTTTTCTCATTTGCATAAGCAATGTCATTGAAATCTCCCGCCACTATCCAAGGGAGGTTATTGCTTTGGGCCAAAGAGCGCATAGAATCCCATAACACTCTTCTTTTCTGTTCTGCTGGACTAGCATAAACCGAAGTCAGGCACCAATCCCTACCATCTTCAGTCCTCACTGTTAAGTGGATCCATTGTTCATCCTGGGCACACCACAAGACTTTCATATTCTCATCTCTGCAAGCAACTAAAATTCCACCCGCAAATCCATCATTAGTGACTGAGAAAAATTGGTTGAAACCTAATTTCTTCAGGGGCTTTTGTAACTTTAATGGATCACACCTAGTCTCCATGAATACGTAAATCTCAGGCTTACTCGCAGCTCCTCTACAATTCCACCAAATTATTTTAGTGTTTTTAATCATCATTAACACAAAAGAAAGTAATGCACACCAGATAGGCCTACTATAGTTCAAGAGTTTCCTGAACTACTTCCTCCTCCACATCCTGCCCAGCTATTTGGCCATCTTCTACTTCCTGGGCTGAATTGATTCTTTCCAGGATAGGAGACCCCATACTAGCTACTCCCCCAACTTCAATAATGTCATCCGGCGGTCTAACATTATGTCCTCCATGCTCTTTGATTGCCTCATTATTATGATCTCCATTGGTTTCGTCATGCGTACTTTTTCTATCCTCCCTATGTCTCAAACAGTGCTCCTCATGCAAATTCATCTGAGTATTATTCTTGCCCTCCTCATGCACTATTAAATTATCTTTTCTATTGGTTATATGCACGTGATTCCCGCTATGCGATTCCAAGTGAATTTTTTTCCATACACGGTATCAATATTACGCTTCCTGGGGCCCTCAGCTTTTTCTTTAAACCCAAGTGTTACACGTGTAGCCAGCTTATTCCCTATTCTTCCACTTTTTTTCTTCTCTTTCTTACTCCCTTTTTTCCCACCATTATTTCCTTTATTTCCATGCATTCCCACTATAGTTCCTCCTCCGTTGCCAGCTGTCTCCTCCTGTCTGCCATTACTCTTTATCACATTAATATCCACATAAATCACCTGGGCATTAATTGTTTCTTGATTGACAATATCATCAATCATTGCTGTATTAAATTGCTGCTCCATAGTATTTTCCACATTAATACTCGTGTCCCCCTCTTTATTCATATCTCCATTTTCCAAATCCATTGTATCCTCATTAATAGTTTCCTTATTGGTAAAACTAGTTTCACCACCGTCACCACCAAGCGCGTGAAACCTAGACCCAGCTTTGGCCAACCATGATCCCGCCGGCGTCGGTTTTTTTCTAACCTCCGGTGATTTTTTTGGACGCCTTTGTTTCTGGACCACCTGCCAAGGGCCATCTCCAGCTCCTAATCCTTCAGCTACATTAGTCTTCCCCTTCTTCTCCCCATCTACTATACCTCCTTGGTCATTTGATGTCACAGCATTGTTCACTAGATTCATCTTTTGAGGGCATCCCTCCTTATAGTGTCCGAACTTCCCACAGGTTATGCACAGCAAATGCAATCTTTCAAACTCAACTCTATAGCTCTTGTTCTTCAATTCAAACATTGCAAGAAGAGGTTTTGAGATATCAACTTCTACACAAATTCGTGCATATTTGCCACGTTCTCCTTGCAGGGTGTTCTTGTCTACCTTAATGGTTCGTCCCACCAAATTCCCTATAACCTGTAAGATCTTTGGGTCATAGTATTCCACCGGAAGTCCTGAAATTCTTATCCACACTGCAACGTTCACTATTGAATCATTTTCAGGATGGAAGTCTGGAGTCCATTCTTTAACCGTAAGATAGTGATCATAGATGAACCAAGGTCCATCCATCATCGCTGCGTTTTTATCATCATCATGAGTGAAGCAAACTAAGTAATAATCATATCCAAGATCAATAATGCGAATGATCCCTTTCCTCACCCACATTTTCTTCAATCTATTCTCCAAAGCCTTAAACCCAATCCTCCTCCCCAAGAGCTTAACAATCACACCTCTTCTCCATGGCCTCTGAATTCTCGTTTCTTCATATTTGGATAAGATTATCAAAGGACAATCATATCCTCCTCTCTTCCCTTCTTTCACAGTGATCCCTTCAGTGTCCACAAAGAGATCTTCATGCTCCTCTTGCCCCATCTCCTTCAGTCCTCCTCCATCACTAACTCCTCCATCATCGCCAATCTCTCCCGTGACAACATTTCTGTAAGAGACTCCCTCTATCCCCACCTTCTGAGACTCACTACTGCGCCTAATACTACTCCCTCCTCCTCCATTATCAGGCGGTTTGTTTCCTCCCCCCTCCCTGACGCAGGAAGTGAAAACGGTGCCGGACTGGCCACCGGAGATGCTGATGTCATATTCCCTGAACCCTAGCAGAGCCAAATTTCTTTAAACAAAAAGTTCCTCTTTCGATCTCATAGATTCTTAGTGGCAATACCACTTTTTAAGTTTATGATTTATAACTTCATATGTTTTAAAAGGATTTATCTGGTAATTGTTATTTTTTCATACAATGCTAAGTAGTTTATCGAGCAAATAGAAATGTAGCTAAGAAATTATTTTAGATTAGTTGTGTTGAGATTAGGTGGTTAGTCACCATTTTTTAAAATAAAGTTTGTCCTCTTGTTGAAGAATGTGGATTAAAATTATGTCAAATATGAGATTTTTTTTTTGAATAACAAGTTTTTTTAAAAAAATTTCAAAAATAACCAAGTTTTCAAAAAAATTACCAAAATGTCACTTTTTTACTAAATACACCACGTTGTCGCCAGGGGGGATGGCGACAACACTCAACCCAATGCATACTCGCCAGTGGGCCTGGCGCCTACGTTTTAAAATTAGGTGTTGTCGCCACCCCCCTGGCGACAACACCCCCCCTATATTTTTTTTCTTTTTTTTCTTTAACAATCTTTTATTATATAATTTTTTACAGTATTTTTTTTAACTACAATTTTTCAATAATTTTTTTATGTTGTTTTTTTTATCTATCTTTTTAAAATTATTTTTGGAAGTTGGTGGTGGATTCATTATTTTGAAAGTTGGACATTCGTTAAAAATAATTATATATTAAAATACAATAACGATACATTAACGATACAAATACATTAAAATTAAAAACATTACAAAATACATTAACGATACAAATACATTAAAATTAAAAACATTACAAAATACATTAACGATACAAACATAATTCCTATTGAGCGCCACGTGGACCATGGTACGATCCACATTCAGGTTGTCTAATAGGTCGTGTAGACGGGTCACGAGTTGGTAGTGCCCCCTATTCCTGCGACGACGCCCCCCTCTATTTGGTTCGTCTTGTGCTTGAGTCGACGGCCCCTCAATGAAGTTTTGGTCTTCAAACTCTGTGGGCCGTCCTTGACCTCTAGAAGAATTCCCTCCATAGGATAGGCGGGTGCCCGCGGCGCTGTCAAAGCTTTGTCTAGGCGGGTTGAAATTTCTCCTAGTGGGTGCGGCCTGGAATTTTTGGAAGTTGGTGGTGGATCCGGTTTGGTTAAAATACAATGGTTGTGGTGGTGTGTTGAGGTCAAATGGTTGGTTGGTGTACTGTGGCGTTGGTTGGTCGAATGTGGTGTATTGCACGTATTCTTCTTCTATGCCCATGTCGGGGGTTATTGGTGGTGATCTTGAAGAGCTCCCCGCATGGAATTCTTGGAAATGTGATCTGGAAGAGCTCCCTACATGGAATTCTTGATTTTGTGGTTGAGGTTGGGATGAAAAAAACTGTTGGTATTGTTGGGAATGTTGTTGGTAAAAAGGTGTTTGTGGTTGGATTGGTTGTTGGTGGTAACTTTGTTGTTGTTGTTGGTGTTGCCGTGGGTAATGCTGTTGTTGGTAATTTGGCGGTGGTTGTTGTTGTTGTTGGTAATTTGGTGGTGGTGGTTGTTGTTGTTGGTGGTGGTAATTTGGCGGTGGTTGTTGTTGTCCTCCAAAATATGGAGGCTGTGCTCGCGGGTCAGCTAAATAGAAAGGGGCAGACACAATCATTTCAGGATTTGTGACCGATCTGTACCAGTTGACATATTCAACAGTTGGCTTCATTTCTTGCGGCGCCACAGGAAATTCTAGAACATATTTGGAACGACGAGCCCATATTTTACGCTGATCTATAGCAAACGTCTTGTAATTTTCTACGTACCACTGTTCGCTAACCTTCGCCAGATGCCAACGTCCCAAACAGTCAGGTTCAGGTGGGTTAGGGATACCTTGATGCATGCCGAATTGGAGCTTCACACGGTCACTTTGGTGCATCTCCACAGTGGTGAACCGTATGATGGGTGATTTTGTTGTCCAAATAGCCGCCTCGTCAAGGTCGGGTACGTGATCCAATTCCAAGTAAGGTCTCCAAATAAACTGCAAAGCAAATAATATTAATTTCAAAATATAGAAGATAGTAAATTTTATAAATATATTTAGAAAATGGAAATTTTTAGTGGTCTTACATCTTGGGGTCCAAGTCGATCTAATACTTGGCGGTAGAAAATGATTTTGGATAAAGGCGTATTGGTGTAATCCATTCCGATTGCATTGAACCTAAACACATTAAAAGATATAAATCAATATAGTTACAAATAATAATAGAATAAAAAGCAGTAATTAAAATAAGATCCAAAAGTTACCTTGAAGCGTAAGGGAAGGCGAAACTGTGTGGATTTGCAGGGGCCAATACCGGCATTCTCCACCATGCCCATGCTTGTAGCAAGAATGCACATCCACTAAATGTACAACTATTCTTTTTTGCACATTTGCACAAGGAACTATAGAGGTATGCTAACACAGCTGAACCCCAACTATATGTCTTTATTGCATCAATGTCCCCAAGTAAACACAAGTACATAAAATTAACACTATTTCCCGTGCCTTCGGGAAATAAAAACTTACCAAACAATAACATAATATACATCCTAGTTTTCTGTAGGATACTTTCTTCGTCAGAAAACTCATTCAATTTAAGGTTATCATAAGCTAGTTGAAGGCCAGCAAGCTTTATACCTTGTCCCCTACCCCTTTGTCGCCCCTCACCCTCTATTAAATCCACACCCAACAATTCGACGCATAGAGCGTTTGGTTGTTGGACATTTCCATACATTGCCTTTCCATTTGTTTTGAGACCCAATAACATGTACACGTCCTCTAGAGTGACGGTACATTCACCCATTGGAAGGTGAAAAGTATGGGTCTCAGGCCTCCAACGCTCACACAATGCTAATATAAACTTCATATCAACTTTGCTTTCTGTTAAGTTCATTACCTCACCAAATCCCGCACGTTTGACGTAGTCCTCAATCAAAGGGTCAGGAGCATTCATCGGTCCAGCACGGGTCCTAAATCTCGTGATATCCTATAAAAAAAACATTACCCATAAGTATTTGAAATTAGTAAATTTAAGGTGAAAAAAAATTAAGTGTTTACTCAAACTTACAAAATCAGCAATGTTTGCAATGGTTCCTCGATGCTCTTGACCCATAGTTAGGAGAGACATGTTTGTTGATGATGAAACACAAAGTTGCTCTGATGATAAGTTGCTCTGATGAAAGTATAAGAGGTGATGAAGAAAATGAACAAGTTTGGGAACATATTTATAGCCAAAATGCATAGGTTATTACGAGATTCCCTGCAGTGTCTTGTCTCGTCATGTCCGTGGTGGGGACGAGATTCCCTGCAGTGTCTTGTCTCGTCATGTCTGTGGTGGGGACGAGATTCCCTGCAGTGTCTTGTCTCGTCATATCTGTGGTGGGGACGAGATTCCCTGCAGTGTCTTGTCTTGTCATGTCTGTGGTGGGGGGACTAGATTGCTATAGAGGCATGCATTCTTGTCATGCTAAATTATGTTATACCATTGCATGCACCGATTTATCATAACTTTTATTTTTTATTTAGATGTTTTTATTTTTATTTTAATTCATTTAACACATATACTTATTGCTTCATTTCTTGTGCATTAGCCTTGTGTAAGAGGTGGGGTCGAGAATCTTTTGTGACATGCATTAGTCATGACATATTTGAATCTTGTGCAGAATTTTTGCTTCATTTCTTGCATGCATTAGCCTTGTGTAAGAGGTGGGGACGAGAATCTTTTGTGACATGCATTAGTCTCGTCTTGTCATGTTTATGTTAAATTATTGCGTGCAGTGATTTATCATAATTTTTAATTCATTTAAAACATATAATTATAATAGATTTTGAGGATTTTATATTAAACTAGCGCATATATATATATTATGGAAAACATTAATTCATTCACTAATTAAAAAGGTACATTGACAATAACCAACACAGAAACTAAAACATCTAAGAAAATAACACATAACAACTTGTAGTACACGCTCGATCATTGCAACAAACACAACAACACTTAACCTAAACTACTCGAGTATCACTGCAAAAACAAGTGGATTTTCAACGCCTCGGTTAACCTCTCCACTGTGTGTCCAAAACATTAGATCCACGTCCACATCGTCTTTCACACGGTCCCAATAATACATGTAGGTGCCTTCTGGATTATTATCCGTCAACGTAATGTATGGACAACGGTAATCTATCTGTTTAACTTTTCTGGTCGGACCATCTAGTTGACGAAACCCAGTGTTGATGGCTCTAACAATTCTCTGGAAATTCCAATGGGGGTTAAGGCAGACACGCATGTGACTACCTTCCTCAAAAAAGACGACAACCCAAACTGAGTTCATTTTTAGTGTTTGTAGTAAGAATGAAGAAAGAGTTGGTACTTCAACTCCACACACACACACCTTTATTTATAGTGGGTGAAATACAGAGGAAAGTAATTTTGATAATTATTAATAACTTAAATACTAATTGGAAACTTTGTAATGTTAGAAAAACATTTCATTAATATATGCTCAGAGCATTTAATTGGACGGTACAGAAGTAGCTGAAATGATAAAGAAACTGCAACATCTAGGATATTACAACGGTTAGGACAATGTCTTCTCTGTCCTCCATCATTCGAGTGCATTGAATGTCGTCCTCCATCGTCTCCCACCAACGCTGTCTTTCAAGAAAAACACCTCCCCTTGTTCTAAGTCTCTTGATAGATCTGATTTGTTCGCCTGGACTCCACTCTCCCTCCAAAAACCTGAGAAGGGTTCTCTTAAGCTGGTCCATGGATTGAATGTTCCAAAACATTACCTGCATGGGAGGTTTGACGACAGAGAAAATAACGTATCCGTTCCTTCGAACAAGGGGAGGTTGATAGTCCAAACGCCTTACAGGTGGTGGAGGCTCAGTAGTCTGGTGCGTGCTATCTGGCCGTATTCGAGATCTCATTTTTTCGTGTGTGTACTGATGCACACAGGAAACCCTAATTTATAGAGGGACAATTAGGGTTTCATATACAAGGGAAAAACATAAACAATAATTTTGAAGAATAAAAATTAGGGCCCCACATGGTCCCCATCTGTTTTCTGTCCTTCGCATGCGTCCGAAACGAGTTCCTGTACCCTAGCATGCGCCTGTAATGATTCCTGAAGCGATTCCTGATAGATTCCTGCAACGATCCCCCCTATCTTCATGCATGCAACCCTATCTTTTGTGGCATGCAATAGTCTTGTCAAAGTTACAATCTTGTGCAGAATTATTGCTTCATTTCTTGCATGCATTACCTTTGTGTAAGAGGTGGGGACGAGATTCTTTTGTGGCATGCATTAGTCTTGTCAAAGTTACTATCTTGTGCAGAATTATTGCTTCATTTCTTGCATGCATTACCCTTGTGTAAGAGGTGGTGCATGATATATAGGAACTACTTCACATACTATTTTTTACAACCAACACAATTCTCCCAAACATTTCTTCCTTTTACAACACAATTCTCACATTTCTTCTTTCACAAACACATATCAAAATTATGGCATCCACCTCGCAGTACAAGGTTCGTGTTCATATGAATGGTGAGACATACCACTGCGACACAAACGGTTTTCTATTTAGAAACACAAACTCAACACGTTTTGCTCTAAATAGACAATCAGATTTCTCCTATCTAAAAAGGAAAATCAAATCCAAAATAAGAGAACCAGTGTCTCAGATATTTTACCGACAACCCCTTCTTCAACCTAACAACTCAGTCATGTTTTGTCAATCACAGATAACAACTGACTTAGAGGTCCAAAACATGTTCCTCACCCATGAGTATTTTGGTTATGATTATCTGGAACTGTACATAGTGGTTGAACAAAATGCTCCTTCGCAAAATATTCAGTCACAAGTTATTGATCCTGTTGTTGATGACGAACAACAACCCGAACATGTCATTGACAAAGAAACTGATATAGAAGATGTTGTTGATGAGTTGGTGAATCGTGAATCCGAAGATGAAGGTGACGAAGAAGTTCCAGTACCGGATCCAGTACCAGATACACATGCATATTCACCTCCGGCACATTTCACAACGCTTAATTTAGGAGAGGACGAGCCATCGTCCGATATGTTCTACAATCCATATATGAGGTCAAGCGAGGAGTTAAAAGAGGGTGACACGTTTCGTTCGAAGGATGATTGTCTGTTGGCTATAAAAAATTGGCACTTAGCAAATTGTGTTGATTTTAAAGCCGATCGATCAAATCCAGAGAGAGTCAGTATTGCATGCAAAAACCCGGAGTGTGGATACATGCTGAAGGCATCATTCAGAAAGAAGTTTAACGCGTGGGTGATACGTTCGATATCTCAAGCCCACACCTGCGTCACCACTAACATGGCGCAAGATCATCGAAAACTCAGTCATGACATGATATGTCATACCATCATTCCTCTGGTCGAAACTGACCCATCCCTGAAGGTGAAGACAATTATTTCTCATTGCGTTTCTGTGTTCAAATACAGACCTTCGTACAGAAAGGCTTGGTTGGCGAAACAGAAAGCAATTGAAAAAGTCTACGGCAACTGGGAGGAATCGTACCAACAACTTCCTCGCTACCTGGCTGCACTGCAATTGTATTCACTTGGGACTGTTAGTATATTGGAGACACTGCCGGCACAGTCCCAGGACGGAACCCCTCTCGAAGGTAATGGAATCTTCCATAGACTATTCTGGGCGTTTCGACCATGCATCGTCGGTTTTGGTTTTTGCAAGCCGATTATTCAAATTGATGGAACGTGGCTGTATTGGAAATACAAGGGAACTTTGTTGATGGCGGTCGCGCAGGATGGAAATAGCAACATTTTTCCAATAGCCTTTGCTTTGGTAGAAGGAGAAACAACTGCTGCTTGGGGTTTCTTTCTGAAGAATCTCCGAGCTAGAGTCGCTCCACAACCTAATCTTTGTTTGATTTCTGACAGGCACGCTTCTATTGACAGCGCATACAACAATCCGGCAAATGGTTGGCACAACCCTCCCTCTAAGCATGTCTACTGTATTAGGCATATAGCACAGAATTTTATGAGAGAGATCAAGGATAAATTTTTGAAGAACCACTTGGTGAACGCGGGGTATGCCTTAAACCAACCTGGATTTCAATACTACCGCCGAGAAATAGCGTTGACAAATCCAGATGCAGGGAGGTGGATTGACAGCATTGATAGAGCAAGATGGACTAGGTCATACGACGATGGGGCTAGGTGGGGCCACATGACTACAAATCTTGTGGAATCAATGAACGGGGTTTTCAAAGGCATACGAAGCCTACCTGTAACTGCCATTGTTAGTGCTACGTATTTTCGGATGGCAACTTTGCTCGCCACACGAGGTAAGAGGTGGAATTCAGTGTTACAAACACAACAGGTATATAGCGATGTCTGCATGAAATATATACAACAGGAATCTGCCAAGGGTAACACTCATCGAGTGACCGAGTTCGACCGTCATGGCCACACCTTCAGTGTCAAAGAAACAATTGACCATAACCAGGGGCTTCCACGACAAGAGTATCGCGTCAATATCCCAGGTCGTTGGTGCGACTGTGGCCAATTTCAAGCATATCGCATGCCTTGCTCCCATGTCCTTGCAGCATGTTCACATACTCACTTTGATGCATTATCTTTGGTATCAGAAATTTATAAAGTATCAACGTTGCTCAACGTATACGACAATTACTTTCCGGTGGTAGCAATGGAGGCATATTGGCCTGTGTACGAGGGGGAAACAGTTTGGCATAACGATTTAATGCGTCGGAATAAAAGCGGTCGACCAAACAGCAGGCGTATTATAACCGAGATGGACGTAACTGAAAAAATGCAGAGGAAGTGTAGTATATGTCGTGAGGTCGGACATAATAGGACCAAATGTCCCAATCGTGGATCTAGCTCCACAACATAGTTTTTAGTTTCGATGATATTTGTAATTTACTTTTTCAATGAAATGAACTTTTTTTTATAAATTTTATGGGTTACAACACAAAAAAAATTACCAAAAAAATAATGAATTCATGATACATATTGAAAGAAAATATTACCATGGAAAAAATATTTGGAACCAATAATATTTACAAACAATAAAGAGAAAATATTACCGAAAACATTAATGTTGAAAGTAAAAAATTACCGAAAATATAATACCATGAAAAAAAAATTTACATAAAAAAATCATGTTGAATGTTGAAAGAATATTTGAAAAATATAATATAAAAAATTTAGAGGGAAATATGTTAAAGAAAAAAAATAACAAAAAAAAAGAAAAAAAAAATATGGGGGGGTGTTGTCGCCAGGGGGGTGGCGACAACATCTAAAATTTGCATGTAGGCGCCAGGCCCACTGGCGATGACGTTCTGGGCTTAGTGTTGTCGCCACCCCCCCTGGCGACAACGTGGTGCAGGTAGTAAAAAAGTGACATTTGGGGAATTTTTTTGAAAAGTTGGTTATTTCTGAAATTTTTTTTAAAAAACTTGTTATTCAAAAAAAAAATTCCAAATATGAAGTAGGTTTTATGAAATTATGATCTGACATGTTATTATATGAACAACAATGAACTTCTACTCTTAAAGCTAAATTTCCTACACGCAATATATATTTATAATAAAACTGAAAGCTACTATTATATAGATTATAGATTTTATGAATATAAACTTTAACATTATTTGGAAATTATTTAATGAGATGCATAAAAATTAATATACAAATTTTTTTCATAACGGTTAATTTTAGTTCACCTTTTTAATATATCAAATAATTTTTAATTGATGTTGAATTTTATGGACGTGATCTTTATGGTAATATTTTTCGATCTAATGATGAATTTTTTATACGAATGTATAGTATTAGATATGTCATCATATATATTAAGTTTTACAATGTTATATATATATATATATATATATATATATATATATATATATATATATATATATATATATATATATATATATATATATATATATATGGGTTTTGCTACAATAGACCCACTTATTTTTATAAAGGTCTATTTTAGCAACATGCACCTTAGGGTGTATTTAAGTATTTTTTAGTTAAAACTTACTAAAACACACCTTCATAAAAATAAGTGGGTGTATTATAGCAAACCCCTGTGGGGTTTGCTATAATACACCCACTTATTTTTATGAAGGTCTATTTTAGCAACATGCACCTTAAGGTGCATTTAACCATTTTGTAGTTAAAGCTTGCTAAAATAGACCTTCATAAAAACAAGTGGGTCTAGTGGTGATTGGCGCTGGACTTGGTAGGGAGAACCACGGTTCGATCCCCCGCAACTGCGATCGGGAGGGGGCTTGACCCACTTGATGCCAGAGCTGTTCCCCCGAACCGGACTAAACCGGTGGTTATAAACCAAAAAAAAAAAAAAAATATAACCCTCCTCTATATATATATATATATATATATATATATATATATATATATATATATATATGATCAAATTAAATGACATCAAAATGTCAAACATAGTAACATGACATTTTTGATAATTCTTTACCGCATATTCGTATAACAAAATTTACTATTGAATTGATAGATATATATTAACAAATAGATCACGTCTATAAAATTTAACATCAATCGGAAATTATTTGACATGTCAACGAGATGCATAGAAACTAACGTCTGACAAAAGTTCATGAAAACTGATAATTTTGATAATTCACTTTAATATATCAAATAATTTTTGATTGATGTGAAATTTTATAGGCGTGATTTATATAATAATAGCTTTCAATTCAATGCTAAAAATTTAAAGCCTTGCGCTCAAAGTGATAGGGGTGGCAAAACGGGCCGTGGCCCGCCGGGCCAGTCCGCGCACCCGCCAAAAAATGGCGTGTTGGGTTGGGATTTTAGACTCGCCGCTCGCCAAAGCCCGCCGCCCGCCATACCTGCCCCGTCAAAGCCCGCCGCCCGCCAAAGTCCGCCCCTCCTCCAAAACTCACTATTTTTTTAGTTAATTCTAGTAATTGTAATTCTTGATGGTTTATTTTATACATTTATTTATAAATACATGTAATATTTTTTTAAGTAAATTTGTTAAAAAGTTGCTTTTATAAAAAATTGTTTTAAAAAATAAGTGAAAAGTTTAATTAAAAGGTAAAAAAAGACTATTAATCTATTAAAAAATATATAAATAAAAATAGGCGGGTAAGCCCGCCGCCCGCCAACCCGCCATCTTGGCGGGGCGGACATGATTTTTATGCCCATTTTACTTGGCCGGCATGTCCGCCCCGCTCGTTTTTTGGCGGGCATAAGGCGGGGTGAGCTGCGGGCGGGGCGGGCGGCCCGTTTTGCTACCCCTACAAAGTGATATGATTATTGTGTTGAATAAAATAAACATGATGTTTTATTTTTATTATTCATAAATTTGTCTAAATGGCATGTATTCTTTGTATTCAAGAACTCAAAGCTCTAAATTTTAGATGTTCCTAAAATCATACAAAGCCCGCCCCGCCAAAGCCCGCCATACCTGCCCCGTCAAAGCCCGTCGCCCGCCAAAGTCCGCCCCTCCTCCAAAATTCACTATTTTTTTAGTTAATTCTAGTAATTGTAATTCTTGATGGTTTATTTTATACATTTATTTATAAATACATGTAATATTTTTTTAAGTAAATTTGTTAAAAAGTCGCTTTTATAAAAAAATGTTTTAAAAAATAAGTGAAAAGTTTAATTAAAAGGTAAAAAAAGACTATTAATCTATTAAAAAAATATATAAATAAGAATAGGCGGGTAAGTCCGCCGCCCGCCAACCTGCCATCTTGGCAGGGCGGAATGATTTTTATGCCCATTTTACTTGGCGGACATGCCCGCCCCGCTTGTTTTTTGGCAGGCATAAGTCGGGGCGAGCGGCGGGCGGGGCGGGCGGCCCGTTTTGCCACCCCTACAAAGTGATATGATTATTGTGTTGAATAAAATTAAACATGATGTTTTATTTTTATTATTCATAAATTTGTCTAAATGGCATGTATTCTTTGTATTCAAGAACTCAAACTCAAAGCTCTAAATTTTAGATGTTCTTAAAATCATACAATTTAATTGAATTACTCCTCCAAAGTATAGATTTAAATGCAGTATTGATAAGACATTTATAGCAGGTTTGAATTGATTTTTGAAATTGTCAAAAGCAATTCTAGAAATATAAAAGTGATTTAGGAGTGATTTTGAGGTGTTTGGTAATTCTGAAAAAAAAATTGATTATGGCCTTAAAAATTAATTCTATTTGAAGTTATAATTTGTAGCCTCTAAGTTTAAAGGTGATTTTTTTATTGAAATTTGTTGTTTAATCCACTTTTACATAATGAATCCAAACACAACTCCATTCTATTAAACTAAATTGTGTTAAAATCAATTCTACCAAACTTAATTCTGTCATAATCAATTTTGTTCACCATCAATCCAACCACAGACTTAGATGATCTATAAGTTTCTCATTTATGTTAGTATTTATACATATTTGATACTCCCTCCGTTTTTTATTATAAGTCGTTTTAGACTTTTCACACAGTTTAAGAAAAATAATAATTGTTGTATGAAAATGAGAAATTATGAAGGTTTTTACAAAATTATCCTTCATTAATGACATATGGAAAATAAATTTATATAATTGAAAGGAGAGAAAATAATAAATATTTAAGGATATAATAGGAAAAGTAACATTAATTATTCATTGGAATTGTAAAGCGACTTATATTTAAATACAATTTTTTTTCAAAACGACTTATAATAAAAAACGGAAGGAGTACCTTCTTTTACGTCAATATTTATTTAAAATTTTGATGTTATTAAGTCTCTTTATATTAAATTGATGATTCTCATTTTATCTAATGAGATGATTTTGAGAGAAAGGTTTGTCAACCTTTATCTAGAATTCAACTCAGCTTATTTATCATATTTTTTTAACTCAAAAATTGTCCATTACAAGCTTCAACCTAGATTGTATAACTACTTTTATGTAATTAATGTTAACAATAGTGAACATAAAGAATCATAGAGAAGAAAAATGACCCTTTGGCTCAGTATCTCAATAGAATGAGCAAAACTATTAAGAGTTACGGTTACACCAGAATATAATATAATATAAATATTACATGCTAGGAAAGACTGAACTTTATTATTTAAACCATGAGACATTTTATAAGCCATGATCCATTGTTGTTCACCATGAGACATTTTTTCAAAGATAAATCATCTAAACATATCATAAAAATGTTGTTAATTCTTTTACCTTTGAGTTTTATCTCATGGGTGGCTTCATCTTCAATCAAACATCCATCTTTAGTGAATTTGATTTTTAAGCATTTGTTTTAAAGTTGGCTTATGCTTAGAAGATTATGCTTTAGTCATTCAACATAAAGTACATCTTCAATGGATGTGAAAGGTGGTGTTCCAACTTTGCCAATGCCAAGAATTTTTCCTTTATTGTTGTCCAATTAAATGCGATACTCTTTGGTCTTAAGCACTAAATTTGGAAATTTGCTTATATTGTAGCGGTGAAAAATTGAGACTGAGGCTATTGGATTGACCCAGCTCATATATTAGTGAAAGTTACCCCCCCGTTTTATTGTTTCCAAAGGAAATGAGAAAACAACAAAGTAAAACCCAAAGAAGTTTTTAAATAAAAACTAATAAAATAAACAAAGATCTTAGGTTCGGGGGTTGGTTATGCAAAGGGAATATATTAGCACCCCTCACATCTGTAGTACTCTACAGGAACCTCTTTGAAATATATATTATTGTTGTTATTGTTATAATTGTTGTTTTGTGAAAAAAAAGGAGTGGGATGGTGAGAAAAGAATTTTGTTATGCTCGGCAAGACATCGTATTTTATGCCTACATACCCCTTTTGTGCAATAGGGAAGTCAGAGCATTTGTAGTTCCTCTTAAAAGGAAAATAAAATAGCCATAGTGGCAAAAATCTTTTTGGGTCTTGAGCATTAACAATTGTCAATGGATTTTTAAAATGTTAAGCTTTAACAATACTGAACAAGTTTTAAAAGGTGTCAAGCTTTAATAATACAAGGCAAAAGTGATTTAAAAGAGTGGTGGTTGAGCTTTAACAATACAAAACCAAGGTTGATTTAAAAGAGGTTGAACTTTAACAATATAAAACCATTTTTAAAATAGAGAGGAAATGCTAAGCTTTAACAATACAAAGCATAAAGTAAAAGATGATGAAAAGAGAGTGAGTACCTTGACATTTTTAGTCAATATCATTCTCATTCCTTTGGATTTTTAAGCAACAATGAGGAATCAAACATCTTAAGCAAACATATAAGGTAAGCATCTCAAGTGGTGTGTGAGACATGTTATGTGTATCATGAATACAAACAAAAGTGAGTTAAGATATCAATGTAAATAAACTCAAATATAAAAGGTTATGAATAAAAGGGATGACATACCTCAAGATCATATCATGTATGTATGAGTATGATGTGATGATGGATGAATAACTCATGTATGTGGGGTTAGTTCAACAATGATATATATTCACACACACACACACACAAAAAGATAAAAGCATAACCAAATTATATAGTATAATGATGTAAATCAACCATCATGTGTATACAAGTGAACAAGGAGAGATCATGGCAACAAGTTAACGTCAACATGATATTGCATTGAAATCAAGGGAAAGATCAAAGAATCTTGAATTTAGGGTTTTATGTGCACTAAGCCTAAACATTTTAAAAGTTGAATAAATCCTAGGTAGACAACTAAGGGATCATGGTATGAACTTCAAAGGAAGCTAAGTTGAACCCTAAAAGAATCACACAAGCTTGATCAAAATATTTGGTGAAGAAATCATTTTTAAAATATTTGATTTAAAGGTCTTTTAAAAGTCATAAAAGTATTGATTTTAATTTAATTAAAAGTTGGTCAAATAAATAAGATTTTTGGGATTTTAAAATTTATTCACAAAATATATAAGGTAAATAACATGTGTACAAAAAATGACCTCAAAAGAGGATCAGGCAGCTTTATTTGCTACAAGAATCTTTGTTTTAGCTCAGAATATTCGAAGAAATCAATTAGCTGATATTTTTACCAAGATGGATTCAATCAGAAGATTTATATGCTGTCTATTATTGGAGACATTATAGGAAAGATTGGATTAAAGACCTAATTTCTTGGAGAACAAGTAGCAGAATTTCGGCAACCTCACTGCTGCATTTGAAGCCCAACCCAGAAAAAGACATATCTATAAATAAAAGGGCTATAACCTAGTTTAGGTGTGGAACTGATATTATTTGTTTTAGGGTTAAGAAATCCTTATTTTTCTATGTGTTCCATATGTGTACATTCACAAACCTTTAGGTGTTGAATGTTGTTTTGATCTCTGAAGCTTTTAAACAAGGAGAGTATTTGCATCCCCGTAAGCTTTTAAGCATCAAGGAGTAGTTTGTTCTGGAAGAGTATCTTCTGGTATTTTTCTTTGGTTTTTATATTTTATCACAGGGATTGTGATTGGAAGGAATTTGAGGAGGGCTTCATACCTAGGTGAGTCTTAGGTAGAAGTCATAGGAAGGGTAGTGATTAAGTGAGAAGGGTAAACTAGGACTGTTTAACTTCGAATTGATGCTATCGGATATTGATTTCATCATGGCTTGGTATCCCCTAGAGTAGGAAGGATTGTTCCGAACTGGGTAAACATATCGCGGTGTTATTTACTTTTTGCACGTTTATTGTCGCTGTTATTATTCGTGTTCATAACTCAGATATCGTGTCGTGACATCTCATTCGACATCACATATATGATACCATAATTTCAATTAATATTATTACCAAAAAAATTACCTAACATTTTTACAAGAATCATGAATTTCTCGTCTTCTACCGGATTAACTTCTTTTTCAACATCTTTTGAGTCAACTTTTAAAGCAATGCCTTTGGATTTCTTTTCTTGGTTTTCATGCTTTTATAGTCTTTCAAGTTCTCTCTCATATTCTAGAAGTTTTTCAAATAAAGTTGCATAAGTAATTATGGATAGGCTTTTCTTTTCGAATATCGCCGTTACTTTTGGTTGCCATTCCCTGGTTAAAGATCTAAACACTTTAAGATTAAGTTCATCATTAGTAAGAGTCTTACCAAGAGCTTTTAAATAATTTTTCATATGCACAAATCTTTTTTGCAAGTCGAGGATTGATTCTCCGGGCTGCATTATGAATAACTCGTATTCTTGACTCAACATGTTCAATCTAGATATTTTAAATTCAACGTTTCCTTCATGAGTTTCTTTCAATGTATTCTATATTTCCTTTGTCATCATGCATGTTGAAATACAAAAGAATTCATCCATGCTAAGAGCTCTTTGAAAAAGATTTATTGCTTTCTTGTCATAAAGGATTTTTGTCTCATCATCTTCATCCCATGAACTTTCGGGCTTGGTAGTGTCGACGCCATTAACAACACTAGTAGGAACGAAATGACCCTCTACAATTGCTTTCCAAACTTCTATTCCTATAGATTCTAAATGCATCTTCATGCGTATTTTCCAAAGTCAAAGTATTTACCACAAAACAATGGAGGCTTGTTATTACTACCACCATCTTTGAAAACCAGATTTGTATTTGCGGAAGCCATTCCGGATCTTTAGAAACATCTGAACTATAACCCGTTCTGATGCCAATTGTAAGTTCAGATCGCGCCTAAGAGGGGGTGAATGAGGTACTTTAAATTTTTTCTGGTTTTAGTGATGAGGGTAATTATTTTTCTGGTTTATGGTGATGCTATGAAAGAATTGAGTGCGGAAAAATAAAGAACACAAAGATGTATCATGGTTCTTCTCACAATCCGAGAGTACTCCAGTCCCTTTCAACATGAAAGAGATTTTACTATTGTTAAGACTTGTACAAGACTAACACAACCAACAAGAACAATCCTCTTGTAATCAAACAAATTAAAATAAGAACAATCCTCTCGAACTCAATTCTCTTACTTCCAACAATCCTGGACAGCAAGGTATTATAACCAAATCTAAAAAATATTTAAAAAAAGAAAGTTGATGAATATATATCAATCACTAGGATTGATATTCTCTTTCAAACAAGCAATTTATAATGATATAATAGTGCCCAAGTGTTTATGAATGAAGGATACATTTTTCTAAATTGATATGAAATAATATGCAGAAAAATCTCTATGAAAATTTAAGTATCATAACACTTGTATAAAAATTTGTGAGAAAAAATGATGTTAAATTGCAATGAAAGAGGTGAGATTTGAAATCTGAAAATGAGAGCATTTATAACATCTTAACACCCCTCATAAAGTGTATGAATCAATGAAAGAGTGCCAAAATTGAGGGATGCAAAAATAAATCCGTTTGGTTTAGATTCAAAGTGAAACACTACCATTGCTTTAGTGGTAATCAGTTACAGGAAATAGTGTAACCGATTACGCTGAATTGTTTCCTAAAAAATTTGAAAAAAACCGTGTCCGTAACCGGTTACGAGAAAAGGTGTAACAGGTTACGTCCCTTTAAAATTGAATTTCAGAAGCAATGAAAAAACAGGTTACGTGAGTGTAACCAGTTACCATAAACTGTGTAACCGGTTACGCCAACTAAAATGTGAAAAACTAGTTTGACACAGTGCACAACCCAGTGGCTAACACAATGGAATTTTGTAATGCATGCAAGTGAGTATGTTAATAATTTTGAGCACTAAAAGTATAAACATAATATTGCTTAATTGTACCTCAAATAAGAAGATCAATCAAAGACATCCAAATTAGTCTTAAAAATGTGATGAGCATAACTTGAACACTTGATACTATGTTGAGAGCTTGAGACTTTTATCATTATTTTGCCATGATCATTTGAATTTACATTTGTCTTCATTAAAACTAAATGGATGGAGACTCTTGACTTCACAAAACTTATTTAAAGGAAGGCGACAACCTATGAAATAAGCATTCATTAAAGGGGATGGAACACTCGTTGTATTGGTTGAAAACCCTGTTATCTTAGTTAGGGGTGAACACTCCCCAATCAAATGAAGGACTTACATAAATCAAAGTATGAACCAAAACACCCTTGTAGGAGAAATACAATATAGTTTCAAGTAGGTCTTGGTCCATCCACTCACTTGAGATATCCATACCTCCTCCTGGTCGAGGTTGACACAATCTCCATGATTAAAAATGTTGTGAAAAAAAACAAATACAAATAAAATATTGCAAGCAAACAAGCTCAAACACTGTCACTCTTGGATAAAAATGCCAACAATAGAAGAAATTTCCCTGGGAAGAAGGTAAGAGAATAAACATTCACTGTTCTGGAAATCATAGAAAAAGGGAGCAAAAGAAAAAAGAAAAACATTAAACTTTTTCACAAAGAAGATGACACAATCAAACATACATGCCTTAAACCAATAAACAAGGTTGTATATACTTGATCAAATGCTGAAATAAGAGTGCTCTCAGACAATAAAGACATACGAAGCAGAAAAAACTCTTTTTGAAGGTCGTTGGCAGCAAAAAGGTAATAATTATGCTTCAAAAGACCTTTATACCATATTCGTCCATAAAGGATCCTATGATCCACTACGCACCATCCACGAATGATATTTTGTAAAAAAATGTTCAAAAACACTTGAGTGCTCTAAGGAAGAGGGAATAACATCATTAACTAGCATACATAGATGTGTTAGTCGATCATAGTGAAATATTACATCTAACGAGAAATGCACCTATTCCAAATAACAAAGACATCCCATTAAAGGCTTTCATGTCCATATATTTCATGGCCGATTAACAGTATGTGTCATAAACCCTTGTTTGATATAGCGAAAACAAGGGCTCAAGGGGAAACTGCTCTG
This sequence comes from Vicia villosa, assembly GCF_029867415.1. Taxonomy (NCBI): domain Eukaryota; kingdom Viridiplantae; phylum Streptophyta; class Magnoliopsida; order Fabales; family Fabaceae; genus Vicia; species Vicia villosa. Next base: position 93,342 of record NW_026706165.1, on the reverse strand, counting down.
GGATGTTCACAAGACCTAAGGAAAAAGGTCTATTAATGAAACAACATAACATTAAGTGATGGCTTGGAAATCTCCACGTGTGTGCCTTGCTAACCATCCAAATTAATTTGACGCCTTGGAAATCCCTGTGCGTGTGCCTTGCTAATCATCCAAATTAATTTGACGCTAACCATAACCCACACCTCACCACATACGTTCAATTGCCAATCGCTTCTCCTATTTAAAGAAGAAAACACTTTATTTCTCAGGTATTCAAACCGTTTCTCATTCATACAAGAAAAGATATTGTGATTATGGTGTGTGGAGATTGAATTTCAACAAGAAAATATTATTTTGTACTCCATTGAATACTTCAATAGTATAAAAAGAAGGTAATTGCAAAACAAAATTGAGAGTTTCCAAAATCTTTGGGTAGAACAAGGGCTCAGACAAAGAACCAATAGAGTCGAGTAAAAGTGTCTACAGAACGAAAGCTTGGAGAAAAACTTTGGGTCTATGAATGTATTTGGATCAAGATCAAGTTAAGATAATGTAATTTCAACAAATTTGAGTATTTTGCTACAACAGAAGGGATATCCAGATTTAGACATGTATTAAATTAATTGTTAATTGTATTTGAGGTATTTACTGTTGTCTAGATTACCGTTGTACCAAAATTATGTATATTAATTCGCAAAATAGTAGAAGTACCTACAAATTTTCAATGTCTCGCCACTAATGACTAGACTAAGCGCAAAGCGAGAACAAACACGTTGAACTAATATAAATCTAGTGTACAAATCTCTTTATCCCTATATCTTTTACACTTGTGTATAATTGGCATGTTTAGGTTCTTTATCGCCTTTGCATGATCTATGCTAATAGACTTTATCTATTTATAAGTATAAGTCTGTGGTGAATTTACTTATTTGAATCTTATTTCATGTGATTATGAGTGTTTAAACTCTTGTTAGTAGATTAATCAATCAATTAACCTAATTCATTTTAAGTTGTGTGTAAAAATTGAACATGATAATTATTAAATTGCTTGATAATACAACTTCATTATTCTCCATTGTTGTAATTTCTAATTATCCTAATTAAATGTGATATTCATCCAATCATGACTTTTATAAAACCCTCCGCTATCTCCCACTTCCGTATGTAATATGCACATTCATTTGTAGAAATCTAATTTTCAAAGAAAATATTTTTAAAAATGATTTTAGGGAAATGGTCTATTCAACTCCCTATCTCTTCTAGACCATTCAATTACCATATTCTTACATAACAATTGACCTTAAAGTTAGTCTTTTGACCATATCTTACAACTTCAAAAATTAAGAATATGAGATAGAAATATGAGAAGAATGTGTTCAATAGAATATGTGATCTAAAAATTTAATTTTGTGTCTTCTATAATGCTTTCTTTGGAAAAGGGTTTATGGAGAAAAGTTAAAGGTAGGAAAATTAGAGGTACATATCTAATCTTTTTCTTCTGTCCTTACTCCTTCCTCATACATAAGACTATTTAAATATAGGACTATTTGTAAATTCTTAAATATAACTCCGTTGATAACAGAATATTCATATGATATAACTAAATGTTAAAATTCTAAGGCAAGTCACATTTTTATTTTTAAAATATTCATATGATATAACTAAATGTTAAAATTTTTTTGAATGACAATGGAAAACTATTTTGTATTGAAAATCTCTATTTATTATTTATATTTTTTTTTATGAATTAAAAAGAAGGGGTGGGGGGGGGGGGTGCATGAATAAATATTTGAAGTGCAAATATCAAGAAGCCGAGAAGAGTTCCTATACAACGAGTCTGGGCCTCCATTCTCACAACCCGAACCAACCTAAAGACGGTTTTGACTCTTCAATTTCTGTTTTTTCTGTTCCCACTCTCTCAATTCTCGAATGTTTGAGACGCTTCTCGAATCATTCAAAACCTAAATATATACCTGAATCTCACTCTACAAATTCTCAAAATTTTTGTTTCAATATTTCAAACTTTTGTCATTGATTCACAAAAACCCTATTTTGTGCACTGTGTTGTGTTTCTCTCTTTTGTTTTTGATTTTGTTGAATTCGTATAATGGCTAAAGAAGGACCTAATTGGGATGGATTGCTCAAATGGAGTATCGCAAACTCTGATGGAACTCGTCCAAATCGTGAGTTAAGGTATAATCTGATTCAATATTGGGTTTTTTTCCTTTACCCTAATTTTGTTAAATTTAGTTAGGTTTTGATAATGATTCAGGATGATAGAAAAATCTATTTTTTCTTCTTCTTTTAAGTAGTTTGTTAGCAGAAAAAGTATTAGCTATATTCAAAATCAATTTTTTATTTTGGGGTTTTTGGTTTAGTATGATTTTGTTAGGGTATTGTGATTTTGTAGCTAGCTTGTATCAAAAGTTTTTGTTTTTGTGGTTTTTGTTGTAAAACCCTATATATGTATGTTGGAATTTGTTTGAGAAAGTGATTGGTGTTGAATAATATGAATTAGGGATAGGGTTTGATTTTTTGAGGGCTTAATTTCTATCCACAGACAATGTAAAATAATTTTTCATGTGTGGATTAATCTAATTACTTAATAATGCTACTTTGATATATTGTTCCTAAAATGTATACATGGCGAGATATGCTTGGATATGTCATATGTATAGAAAACGGTCTGCAGAGTTTAGAAGTGTAATAGTTATATTTTTGTGATTGCTGTTACTATAAATGTGTATCATATGTAGTTTAGTCTGTTATGGAGTTTGGAGAGAATGTTTGTAGAAGAGAAACTTTATGAATATTCAAACCTAACTAAGCCTATGTTTGGCTTTTGACAAAAACCATGGTGTTACGGAGCGTTTAGCAGAAGCTTGCTTTTGTAGCTTTTAAAAATCATGGTAGAAAGAGGTTAAACGTGAGGTGGTGGTAGTATACTTTGCTACTAAACACACACTTACTGATTAAGAGCGGGATGTTTGATGGTAGAATAGGGAATTATTCTTGAAGGTCTGTTGAGATAAATAAGGAGAGGTGATTAGCTCTTCCATTGTTCCATTGTCAAAATCCTTCAATTGGGAGAACCTTCCAAAAAAGGAGTAATAGAGGGTTTTAGAGTGTTTTTAACAGCTCCTAAACTTAAACCCTTATTGATTATTGTAAAGGAAAAGTGGTTCCTGATGTTGTAAATAAGTTAGGAAGATTTCTCACGCTTTATCAGATAAGGTGTTACAACATGCTCTTCAATTTGCGGGTTTGCTCGTGTGATAGAGTTTATGCAAAAAGTTGTATATTATTTGGATGGCAACCCTTTGGTCAATTTGAAATAGGAGGAATCGTGTGATTTTTTCTAATCTTGAAGTACTTGGTAGATCCTTTTTTGAGGATGTAAAGCTTTTGTCCCGGGGATGTCTAGAATATCATGTGAAAGGTTTTAGTATTAATTTCCTTAGATGATGCATTCACCCTCTTAAATGTTTAGGACTTTCAGATTTTTGATCCTTTTGTATGGGTGTTGTGTTGTTCTTGTATTGGCTTTTATATGGTTTGGTATTGACTCTTCTACCTTTCTATTTGCGGCACCTAACTTTCATATTTTTTTTGGTATGATTCTGTAGTGAAGAGGATCGGAAGTGGTTTATGGAAGCGATGCAAGCACAAACTGTTGATGTCGTAAAACGTATGAAAGAGATCACACTTGTAATGAAGACTCCTGAGCAAGAATTGGAAAACCAAGGGGTTACCCCTGAAGATATTGAAGGTACAGTATCTAATATAACCGAAATGCCAAACTAACAGAAAATAAAGTGCATTTTATTTAAATGGGTATTTTTTTATTGAATCCTATACTAACTCAGGGTAGTTTTTTGACATGAATTTTTCTACAGCTATGTTGGATGAGTTGCAAGATCATGTTGAATCGATTGATATGGCCAATGGTTAGTATTTGGAATGGCTCTGAACTTGATTCTGTACAATTTTTTTATGTGTCAGACTTGGTGTCTGTGTCTGTCGATAATTGGTTGGTTAATGGATTTGTGTTTTCTTCTAGATCTCCATTCAATTGGTGGCCTGGTTCCTCTTCTTAGTTACCTCAAGAACTCTCATGCCAATATTCGAGCCAAGGCAGCTGATGTTGTGACCACAATAGTCCAAAATAATCCTCGAAGTCAGCAACTTGTTATGGAAGCTAATGGCTTTGAACCTCTTGTGTCAAATTTCAGTTCAGATACTGATGTGAATTCTCGAGCTAAAGCACTGGGCGCAATATCTTGTATGTACTATTTTATTTTTTAATGATATTTTGGTTTTTCAAGTTGGGATGATATTAACTTATTTCAACTTTGGTGAATTTGACAGCACTAATTCGACACAACAAGCCCGGCGTCACTGCATTTCGTCTAGCAAATGGTTATGCAGGCTTGAGAGATGCGCTGAACTCTGAAAATGTTAGATTTCAAAGGTAACTAAGGTTTTCTTCCTGATAAGTTTTTCATTATAGTCGATATTTTTAACTTACATGAATATAATTTGCCTTATTTTGTCTTTTAATATATGGTTCATACATAAGCACTTATATGATAAGTGTTTATATAAATGGTTTAATATATTGGGGGAGAACTTATTTGTAGTTTTACAATCTTTTCAGGAAGGCTCTCAACTTGATCCATTACTTATTGCAAGAGAACAGTTCAGACTGCAACATTGTGAAGGAGCTAGGGTTCCCTCGTATAATGATGCACCTTGCTGCCACTAGTGAAGACGTAGATGTTCGCGAGTCTTCCCTCCGAGGCCTTCTTGAACTTGCCCGCGATTCAAAAGATGGCTCAGATATCTCTTCAGAAGAAGATAACGAGAAAATGAAGCAACTTCTTCAAGAACGAATAAATGGCATCAGTTTAATGTCGTCCGAGGATCTCGAAGCAGTCAGGGAGGAAAGACTACTTGTAGACTCTCTTTGGAGTACATGCTTTGACGAACCGTCTGCACTCCGAGAGAAAGGTCTTCTTGTGCTTCCAGGAGAAGATGTACCTCCTCCTGATGTTGCTAGCAAACACTTTGAGCCTCCTCTTAGAGCCTCTGCTGGGAACCCTAATTCCAAGAAGGATTCCAACAATGAAAAGAAAGAGGCTCCTTTGCTTTTAGGGCCATGACCTTAAGCTGCAGAGACTAACAATTAAGTTAAATTTAAGTAGAGAAGGAAATGCTTTACCAGATTAAGCATATATGTTTTGTAATGTTACCTTTATCTTTTTATTTTAATATATCATGTTACTGGACTAATCCTTTTTCGTAGCAAGATAAAAAAAATGATATTAGTGCTAAATTATACATGTTACTAGACTAATCTTGAGGTTTGTTAGGATTGAGGATATTTTACGAGTATATGACTATAAGGTAGATAAAGGCTTGGAGTCACACTCAACTAACCTTGGCAAGTCCACAAATACCTCCTCGGGCAGTTCTGTAGTCCGAGCAGGACTGCCTTCAGGGTCAGCACCCCGTCTGCTTGTCTGCTTGTCCTTTCTAGGGCCCTCCTCTTTGTAGGGTTCCTTCATCCTTATTTCTGAGTAGACTGCTTCCCCGAAAGACCGCCCGCGTCTTCCCTGAAATTTCAGAGCGATTGACCAAGGATGGAGACCAGTGTTTTAAAAACCGGATCGGACATCAAACCGGTGAGGGTATTGGGTCACTCGTTTATTGGTCGAACCACTGGGTCACTGGTTGAGCTGCATGACTAAACCGGGTTAAATCGGATAACTCGGTTGAATAGACCAGTCGTTATAACAAAATTATATAGATATAAAATATGTCGAACCGGATGATTTAGTCCCTACAAAATATAACTAGTACTTAAATTTTTTGAAAACATCATATTATAAAATAATTCACAAGTTCATCATTTAAATTCAAATTTTACACATAGGTATCACACAATCAAATAGTACATAATTATAAAATATAAACAAAAGTTTAATCGCAACATAATTTAATTGAATAATTTATAACAAAATAATTTCATTGTCTACTAAATTTAATTTCAATAAAAGAACAATTGTTTTAATGTTGGGATCTCCTTTTTCGATATCAAAATCATCTGTAACAAAATCAACCGCATCTACGACCATTTTTATTTATTTATTTATTTATTTTTATTTTAATTTTTTATTAAAATAGTCAAAATGACATTATTTTAATTTTTTAAAATAAAAAAAATTAAAAAAATGCATTTAAACCACCGGTTCACAAAAACCAACGACTTTTCGGTTTTAGCGGTTTACACCAGGTTTGACCGGTTCAATGACATTCCCGATCCAACTATTGAACCAGACCGGTTACCCGGCCGATTTCCGACATTCTCCATTTTTGGCACGAGCATCCAATCCAATATGGAGATCTTGGCCAGCGCTGGGTGTTATAAATAACCTCTTTCACTAGAGGGTTAGGGAACTTCATTCATTCTCACTCTTACCTTGTACTTGCACTCCGACTGCTCTCTCTTCTCACTTCGACATCGAAGCAACTGTTGAAGGCCATTGATGATCCAGTCTGATCAGGTACGATCAGGTATATTTTGGATTTATAGAAAAAGATTATTTTTATTTAAAAATTGACTCTATTGTAAGGACGAGGTAGGGTGGGGCGGGACGAGACTAAAGTATTTGATCGCAATCTAAATTTATTGATTTGAGGTTCAATTTATTCATTTGCATTAGGGATAGAGATAGACAACAAAAATTTATCAGGAAGTTGAATTTAAGTATGTATAGTCATGTTGCAAGTGTTTTTCAATTAGTTAATTATAAATGAATGTTTTTATTTATTTAGTAGCTCAGTGATTGAAACTTTACATATTAAAGGTTGAATAAATGAGATGTTGTTGGTTTAAACCTGCATTCTTACAATTGAATGTTTTTATACAACTATCATTTAAGCTGTTTTAACGGAATACAACCATTGAGATCCAATGCTTTTTGTTGAATAGGAAAAAAGATTATTGTGTAAGGTTGTAAAGGAAGCGACGTATACAAAGAAACAAATAGAAATGATAAATTACGATGAACTAGATTGGAGAAAAAGAAATAAATAGAGATGATAAATTACGATGAACTAGATCGAAGAAATGTGGATATTCATTCAATTCAATACGTAGATATTATTTATGTATATACGAATACTTCACTAGATCGAAGAAATGTGGATATTCATTCAACTCAATACGTATACACTATTTCTGTATATACGAGTACTTCATTACAAATGTTTGAAGTTTTAATATTGAGTGTGAAGCACAATCATGACTTAACTTATAGTTAGAAATTATTTTATTGTCAATCGTTTAAACGCCGAGGAAAAAATTTGTTGCTCATATTACAATGAACATGTTTCTTTCCAACAGAAAAATAGCTAACAAAATCAATTATGTGCAATTTAAACAAATATCTAATAAAGTGTGCATTACAAAGGTGTATTAGATATCCATTTAGAAAACATGAGAAAACCTTTAACCTTTAACCTTTAAACATTCATTTGTAATGCAGGTTAAAGGTCTTCTCATGTTATCACCTAAAAATTAATTTGTTTATCAAGCTTGTCCCAACTACAAAATCATTACTTGCATTACATATTTGCATTGCTTCCTTAGTACACAATGTTCAAGTATTGCAATTTTTTATATAAAATGAAATCATTAACAAATGAACATAGCCATCTTAAGCGTGGATTACAAAGGTGTATTAGATATCCATTTAGAAAACATGAGAAAACCTTGCTCAGGAGTGTATTCAGGTCCTGTATGTCCCGAGCCTTGTAATTAATAAAATAAAAATCAATTTAACAAATTTGTGTACTCTACTCAAAGATATTTAAACATTTCGATAAATGGAATGTTTTCCTTAAAAGAACAAAAAAGTATTTGTGATTTAGTTAGTAATTCTTACCTTTATTGTTGCAAATGTCATTTGATTAGAATAAGTCCTCGTGTATCTGCATGAAATACATTTTTTTAATTTAAATTAGAATACAAATTGTGTTAAGATGTTTTTGGTAGGAAATCAAACAAAATGGAAGAATACAGTTCAAGATTTGAGAGTCAATACACTAATTAATCTTCGAAGTTGTAAGCCTAAATCAAATAGGCTCTAATTTTTTTTAATTGACTAATACACTTTTAAAAAATATTTTTCAATTAAAATATTATTAATTTTTATCAACGTCCCTCCACATTGAACTTGTTCTAATAAATCTAATTACTAGGTGTTTTACTTGTTACTTGTAATGTAAGTAAGTATACATACTAGTATATATACATGTAAGGTGTTACTTAACATGTAAGTAATTAAACATATATTTCAATACTACAATCTCTTCTTTCTTTCACTTGAATATCCTCTAATTCATTCTCAACAAAGTGCGCTATCACTAACAAATTGGTATCTAGAGCCTTTAGATTCGTTTTTCTTGAATCATTCATGATTTACACGTTGGTGGTCGTGTTTCTAGGGATTGTGAGTGGCATTTGCTGCAAAGATGAATGGTAGCAATGGTATTCCCAACTCTCTTCCAATTCTAGATGGCAAAAATTGGAACGGGTGGCATAAGCCGATGAAGTCCTTAGTTTGTTTTCGATAAACCATTGAAGTGGTTACAAATGGTTTCCTTGATCCCTCTTTCAATGAAACTGAGGCTCAAAGGACATTTTATAAGGATTTGAAGAAGAAAAATCGAAAGGTTGCGTTCTGTATTCAATATGCAGTGGACAGTGCAAATTTTGATCGTATTTCTCATGCTGAATCTGCAAAGGAAGCGTGAGATATCCTTGTCAAATATTATGAAAGTAGTGAGAAAGTGAAAGGTGTAAAATTGATAGCATTGAGAAGCAAATACGAGTTACTACTTACTACAGATGGGAGAAGACGAGAAGACGGCGAGCTATGTATTCAAGATGCAAAATCTTGTTCACCTCATGAAAGGATGTGGCGAAAATTTGATTGATAAGATGATAGTTGAGAAGTTAATGTGAATGTTGACCTCTCTCTGATCGTGTTACCGTGGCTATTCAAGAATCCAACAATCTTGACACACTAAAGTTGACAGTTTTTGTTGGTTCATTGAAGGCTCATGAATTAAGGATAATCGAGAGAAAGGATGTTCGAGACTCGATACATGGATTGCAAGCCCAAACAAGAAACAAGCATGGAGGTTCCAACAAGTTTAAGGGGAAAGGAGACAATACTTAGGTGAAAAGGATTTATTGGTTGCATTTTTAAAAGAAAAAGGTTGATTATATGGCTTGTGAATCCTCCAAAAGAGGAGCCTCACATCACAAAGACAAACTAGAAAAGAAAAACGTGCAATGCTATATCTAAGAAAAGTGGGGACACGTGGCCAAGAACTTCCGATACAAGAATGGCAAGGGAGATACAAAGGAAAAGCATGATGAAGGAGAAAATGTTTCACTAGAAGATTCAAATGACTCTGACACCATGGTGCTTATGGCTGTAGTCTCAGATGAACATGTGGATTCCAAAACTTGGTTTTTGGATACATGTTGCTCAAACCACATGACTGGTCATGGAACTTGGCTACCATACTTTAATGACACTAAGAAAATAAAGATTAGGCTTTCTCATAGTAGCTTATTATAAGCAAAAGGAGAAGGCAACATGGTTATTCGAAGAAGCAATGAAGCACAAGCCATAATCAAGGATGTGTTTTATGTGCCTATGATGAAATACAACCTATTGAGTGTTGGATAAATGGCTGAAAAAGGCTTCTCAGTGGACATGAAGAATGGAGATTTTGAGTTGTTTGATTTTTACAATAGGTTGGTATTGAAATCTCCCCTATCCAAAAATTGAACATTTAAGACCATTATCAATTCAACTGAGGTTCAATGTGTGAATGAAATTGTAGAGCACAAGAAGAGTTGGCTATGGCACTTAAGGTTTGGCCATTTAATCTTTAGGCTACTCAATCAACTCATTAGTCATGACATGGTAACTGGTATACCAAGTCTTGTCATGCCTAACAAAATTTGTGAGGGTTGCTAGGTAGGGAAGCAATCTAGAAAGTTATTCATATCTCATATGCCAATGGGGTCATCTTGAATACTATAATTTAGATGTATGTGGTCCTTTTGAGAATATTACTATTGGAAGCAACAAATAATTTGTATCATTTGTTGTTGAGAACAGTAGAAAAATAGGGGTCTACATGATTAGACATAAAGATGAAGTATTTGTAATCTTTAAAAGATTTAAAATAATGGTTGAAACTCAAAGTGAAAAGATGATTAAGGTTCTAAGAACAAATGGAGGTGGTGAATATACATCCAAGCTGTTTAAGGAATTTTATGTGGAACATTTAGTTAATCATAAAGAAACTACTCCCTACACCCCTTAACACAATGGAACAGCTGGGAGAAGTAATAGAAGTATATTGGGTATGTCCAAATGCATTTTGAAACAAAAGAACTTACCAAAATTTCTATGGGGTGAAGCAGTCACCGTTGCTGCTTATGTATTAAATAGATTCCCTACCAAAAGACTAAAGAACAAGGTCCCTGAAGAAGTGTGAAGTTGCAAGAAACCGTCTGTGAGTTATATAAAAGTTTTTGGTTCCATCTGTTACAGACATGTTCCTGATGATAGGAGAATAAAAATTGATGATAAGAGTGAACCTATGATTCTGGTAGGTTATCACAAGACTGGAGCTTACAAATTATTCAATTCAATCACTAGCAATATTCTGGTGAGCGACATTGAGGTTGATGAGAGCTCTACACGGTATTGGGAATCAAATGATAGAACCAGCAAGCTAATGATGAGTAATAGATTTTATGAAGATAGTAGTGAGCAAGATGAACCTTATTTTACTGAAATTCTAGTTTTGGAAATAGAAGACCATGAGCATAGAAATGAAGTATTCCAACAAGATGTAGCAGCCACATAACAAAGGCCTCAAAGAACCATAATTACTCTAACAAGAATTCAGGGTTGTGAAGTAGTTGGTGATGATGAAGTTACAATAGATGAATAATTTATTCATTTTGCTTTGATTACAAATGCTGAGCCCATCAACTATAATGAGGCTCTAAAGAATATACAATGTAAAGAAGACATGATTGAAGAACTGTAATCGATAGAAAGAAATAATACATGTGAACTAGTCAAGTTTCCAGCAAACACCAAAGCTATTGAGATAAATTGGATGTTCAAGGTGAAGCACAATCCTGATGATCCAATTGTAAGGCATACAACAAAATTGGTAGCAAAAAGAGTTCTCCTAAGAAAATGACTTGACTACTCCAAAGTTTATGCCCTAGTTACAAGGCTGGAAACTGTCAGACTAGCGGTTTCCTTAGCATGTAAGCAGGACTGGTCAACATTTTTTAATGGACCACTAGATGAAGTTGTATATGCCACTCAACGACATGGTTCTATGATATAAGGCGAAGGAAGAAAAGTATACAAATTGCACAAATCCCTTTATGGCCTCAAGTAGACACCTAAAGTATGGAACAAGAAAATTTACTCATACTTGGTGGAATTGGGATTTATTAAGTGAAAACCTGAGTATGGTGTTTATGTGGAGGACATGTCACAATACATAACCATCATTTACCTATATGTTAATGACATGCTTGTAACTAGAAGTAACACTGAAAACTTGATGAAATTCAAGGAGTTGATGAAGATGTAATTCAAAATGTCAGACTTTAGAAATTTTTCCTATTTCCTAGGTATATAGTTCCAAAGGAATGCAAATGGTATGGTTCTACATTAAAGGAAGTATTTAAAAAAATCCTCAAGTGATTCAGAATGCTTGACTCATATCGTGCATCTTCGCCTATTGAACCAAATTTGAAACTTGAAAAACATGAAGATGAGGACAAGGTTGTTGCCACGTTGTTCAAGCAAATAGTAAGATTCTTGAGGTATGTGTGCAATATCAGACCTGATATAGGCTTCTCAGTGGGACTCGTAAGCAGGTACATGGATGATCCTAGAGTGTCATGAATGAAGGCTGCAAAGAGGATCCTAAAATATTTAAAAGGATAACTCAATTGTGAAATCATGTTTCCCCAATCATGTGAAGGCAAAGAGGCCATGATCAACTGCTATTCTGATGCAGATTAGTATGGAGACAATAAGGATAGAAGAAGCACAACTGAATATTTCTTTCAGGTGTTGGGTGCTTCAATTTCATGGTGTTCAATGAAGAAACATGTGGTGTTAGTGTCTTTACGTGGAGCATAGTACATAGTAGGATCTTAGGTTGTTTGTCAAGCCATCTAGATAAAGTACGTGCTCGATGAAGTGCATGTCCATGTTAGGAGACCAGTGGTGCTACATATTGACAACAATTCGGCTATTAACCTTGCAAGAAACCCATTTCTACATAGCAGAAGTAAACACATTAAAGCAAGGTGCCATTTCTTGAGGGAGAAGGTAAACCAAGGTGAATATGAAGTAAGACATTGCTCAAGTGAATCACAAGTTACAAACATTCTCACTAAGGGACTGGAATTTGAATTTTTTTGGCTTTAAGAAAAAAGTTAGGTGTTGTATAAATCGACTGTTAAGACCGTGATTAACATAATTAGGTTATACGGGGGTATCTTGTAATATAATCCAATTACCAAATATTTTAGTGGTTACTTGTATTGCAAATAAGTATACATATATTTCAATACTTAACATGTAAGAAATTGAATATACATTTCAATACTACAATCTCTTCTCTCTTTCACTTGCATACACTAGTACTAACAGATCTCACATCAATGTCATCCAACTATAAACTATTTTGTCTAAAAACTTAATGTCTTTTAGGCCTAACTTTCCAATAGTTAGTCTTTGTACACTTGCCATTACCTAGATATTTATCTCTGAAGTGTCAAGAATTTCATAAAAAAATTAATCTCTAGGGAACAAAAATTGATGTTGGATTAAGGTGTAATTTAACATGTCACATTATAGCCCCAAACTAAATAAGGTAATAAAAAGGTTATTTTGAATAACATTTTACACATTTGAAAATATATTTGATTATATTCAAAAAATAAAGGTTATTTTGATGGATGTTATTAATTTAATTGACCAATTTGTAATTCCACTAAAAGATTGAGATTTACTAATCCATCATAATTTGTAGAAGATAAGAATATCACATATATCCGATTCAAATAACTCTCATTCTGTGTCAATAAAAAAAACTCTCATTCTTTCATAAATTATACTACGCACCTTCATTTCTAAAAATCGTCTTGATTTTTTCTTTATCCATTTTTAATAAGAATCTCTTTAAATTTTCAACTGCATTACTTATTTATTACTAGCATACTCCTAATTATTTTACATATTCTTCTAGAATCTATAATAAATATTATAATATAAATTATAAAGACTAACTAACTCTATTTTTTAAAGGTTAAGCTTATAAAAATAATATCAATTGTCAACAAAAATTTCATATCACAACCAACTATTTTTAATTTCAACAATTTATTCCTGAGAATCATATATTTAAAGACAAATGTAGCATATGGTAAGATCATACAAATCTCATTTTTTGTATCAAGGATAATGATTCAATTTTATTAGTTAGAATTTATTACAAGTGAATTAATTAGCCCATTCTTCTACACATATTTTAATATAACTAACTTTCTCTCATTTTCATGTTTTAGACTTTATTTTTCATTATGTCTCCAAGATCCCTAATAGTTTGTAAATAGTAATAGAAATTTGATGATATCATATTCATATTAAAGTTTAATGCTTACCCTGCTACTTGATCTTTAATTAGCCATGACCTCCAATCATCCACAATAGAGTAGTTTAGCTTTTATCCATGCTTGTGTAGAAAAGAAAGGAACAACTAAATCATGATCCCCACTGCAAATAATACATCAATTTCCATAAGAAACTAGATGGTTTTAATGGCGCAAAAAATCTAATATTTATTTAGCACAATAAAAAAATCAATGAATGATGTAATTGACACATTCATAAAAAATCACAATCAACCATTTATTTTCCTATAAACTTATGAAGATTAATTACTTCATATGATTTAAAATAAATAATCACTACATCACAAAGTTAAAATCTTTACCTATATATCAAAGAGCAGAATCCTTTTTTCTTAGATTTACATGAAATACAACACTGTTTGGAATATCAAACTCAAAATCATTCCGATAACAACATTTCCATTTTTCTATAGTACCCTACAAAACTCAAAACTATGTCCATTAATATGTTATTGATAACAACCATTAGTTAATAAGAATTCTTCGATGGATATAACTTAAATTTAGAAATATCTCTTTGTAACTTTAAAGATAATTAGATATAATGAGTTTTTTAGTTTATCATGCCAAACCTCTCGAATGTGCAGTGCTTTGCGAACACACTCTTCATTATCCCATTTTTCGTTGAGATAAAATTTATAAATCTATAAAAACAAAGAAAGCGACCGAGATATAAAACTTGAAGCATTATGGAAATTTTTTTGAAATAAATTTATATAATTTATGAAATAAGAAAATTACTTGGAAACTTAAGTCAGGCACGGGCACTATGAGATGATAACTAAGAGATTTTTTAGACTCTTGAGTTAAAGATCTCTTCCATAGATGCTGCTCATCTTCACAATAGCGATCTAAAATATGGGTTTTTTTAATTCCTAAAAGATACTACAGATAAAAATAATTGTTTAATAATATATCAAACAAATTTAAATGAGACAAAGTTATCAAATTGAAAGTTAGATAATTAAAAAGATTGATAAAAAAGGGAAGAGAAAAAGCTACTTCAAAACTTAATATCATCTCTATAAGGGGTATACATAAAATTGAGATAGTTTACTTACCTTATCAAAAGATTTGAGATCTCTTAAACATAATACATTTTTGGAATTTACATCAATGTACTCTCCTTTACAATTTTGTTGTAAGGATTGCGCCAACAAATAACCGTAAACCACCGTTAAGCATAACACCAATATTTAAATTGAAATTAAAAAAAGTGTCAGCCAAATATATTTAGAGGTCTAAATAACTTTAATAATGCAGTCTTTTTTTCCATACAAAAATAAAATAATTTTTTTTGAGTTTAAAAGTTGAACTCAAATCAAGTTTTGTTGCGGCTAACCACATATAGTTTTATTTCTAATGAACTATATGTTGTTCGGCCATATAAACACATCATTATTGTAATTAAACTGAAAATTCAATGCAACTTTATTTAAAATGATTAGTAATAATACCTCATATAGTTCATTAGAAATGAGCCCCATTCCATGAGCATATGGAATTTCATCATTTTTTTCTTTACCTGTTGTAAAAGGGTTTCCTAGCAGATATCCCTAAAAATTTAAGATTGGTTTAACTTTAATAACACATATAACAAGTGTTAAAGTTGAAAAGTAATGAAGGTGTCGAGTTTTAAAATTTTTCTCTCTTGATTATAATTTTCATCGGTAATTGAAGAATATATATATATATATATATATATATATATATATATATATATATATATATATATATATATATATATATATATATATATATATGATAAAAACCTTGAGATTTATCAATCGTTGGAGAGCTTTTTCATTTCCTGTTAATCAAAGAAATTGATGCAAATAATGTATCATATTTATTGTTAGGAGGACTAACTATAAAAATTATGAAACTATTTCGATATCATCGTTATTGTAAATATATTTTTTCAATTAATTAGATGACTGCTTAATCTTAAAAATTGAGTCATTTAAAATTTCTTGAACAACGACAGGAACATGAATGCCAGCATACGAATCTCCTCCAATAAATTATATTTAGAGTGATACGTAAGAGGTGATTGTCCTAAAGTACCCACTAATCAAAGAGAAATATAAAAATATGATAATAAATATAGTAATAATAACATGATGATTTATACATATATACTAACGGTCTTGAACCGTGATGTGTCCATCTACATGCTAGTCAGCATAATGAAGATACCTTTCTAATAAATTGATGTACATGGTGAACCAACTTCCGATCGCTTCGAAGAGAAGTGACATTTTTTGCATATGAGAAACCAGTTCCAAATGGCAAATCAGCAAACATAATGTTGGATATCTGACCAAAAAACATTATCATTACTGCTAGGAAATCACTTTCCAATAATGAAATTATGATAAAAAACTCAAAAAGAATGGATGTTTAGATTTCAGCACTCTCTACACCTTTGTCCATGATTGTGGCCTCAAGATCAGACTAGGAATGCTCCCATGGTACTCCTTTTTTTCAAATGCAATTGGACCTATTACTTTCAACATGGTCAATTCTAATGATAAGCTAAACCCAACACTAAAAAATAGCTAAAGTAAAAAATTGATGGGA
The DNA here is from genome assembly GCF_029867415.1 of Vicia villosa. Taxonomy (NCBI): domain Eukaryota; kingdom Viridiplantae; phylum Streptophyta; class Magnoliopsida; order Fabales; family Fabaceae; genus Vicia; species Vicia villosa. The sequence goes on along the minus strand of NW_026706165.1, from coordinate 76,952 downwards.
TATGGATCCTCTGCAACTTTTCTCTACTGCCCATTGTTTAGCCATAATTCTAACCTTTAAATTATATTATATACCTACTTCTCTTCTAGGTCATTATTCTTTTATTTCTTAACAACTATTGGATTTAGAGTAGGATAGTAGGATAAGAGTTGAAGGGAAATAAATAGGAGAGAATCCATTCTCAAATTGATCATAATATTTAACTTCAAGATTACAAAGTATTGTCTCTTATTTGATTAGTTATGATGCAAAATCAAAAGTTTTTAAGGTATAGGTAAGTCCTATTAATTTTTTAAATATCCAATATACATGATTTTATAATTACATATATAATAAAAATTGGAAATAAACTTAAAATATAAAAAACACAAAAATTTGAAAATAACACAAAAAAACAAGTAAAATATATTTTTATTATCTTAGATACAAGTTTGAGTGAAGACAAATTCTAATTGTAGCTTAAAAAAATTTAGCTAGCTAATAATTAGCATTAGAGTAATCTTAACCAAAAGTAAATATACTACATATGAAAACACTACTATGAAATATGTTTTTTTTACCTCGGTTCAAACTAAGCTTACATTTCGGTTGGTTTGGACGAGGTAACGAAGGACGTAATAAAAATTTCTCACTTTTCCTATTGGTTCATTTTTCCACTGAGATGAAATAACTAACTTTTCCTTTTGGTTGGTTTTCCACCAAAGTGAAATCAATATTATAAAACCATTCTCCAAGATGGATTGCAAGAGTAGAGAATTTTTTTGATCACGGTTGGTTCATCGATCTTCTCTTGTAAAATTAATTTCTTCAATACATGTTTGTAAAAAAAAGGTTTAACGTTCTTAAGAAAGCATGAAATGTTGTTGTTGAGCCTTAATATTTCTAACAACAACAACAACAACAACAATAACAAAAACGTAACAACAAACATTATTAAGTTACATCCATAATTTTATAACTATAACATCAATCAATTTTAACAAACATCCATTATAGAAAATAATTTTACAAATTACGAGAGCAGTTACATTAAGAAACCAATTTTGAGACAATTCTCTGCTCCGCAATCCATCTCAGAAAATTAATTCTACCTTATGAAATGCTTTTATTATCAATGTATTTTCAAGACTCTGCTCTCTCCTTTAAAATTAAGTTGTGGTATTTCCATCCTAATACATAGGCTGGTGTGAGTTTCATGCGAATCACTAATATTTCATGTGAATTAATGACACTACTACAAAATATATCTTTTATAACACCATATTACTATAGTCATTACTTTAACTGTGGTAATAAATCCTTTTTGGGCTCTTTTTTTTCCTTCTATTTATTAAAAAATATTTCACCACGGTCAATGTTAACAACCGTGGTAAAATATCCTAGAGTGTAAGGGTTCGAATCTTAGTACCAACAATTTTCTATTTTTCAAAAAGGGTTTGTCTTTATATATTATCACAATTCATGTTATCAACTGTGGTGTAATGTGCTAACATTTCATCACGGTTCTTATTATCAACCGTAGTGAAAGGTACTACATGTAAATATAAGCGAAGTTATCTCACTTCAATACATAACATTCGTCTCTCTCAAAACAAAACCCAACATCTCTCTCACTCGTCTCTCCCATATATTCTAATCTCCATTAATATTTCGATAATCTTTCTTTACAAACATGCAAAATGGAAACACCAAACTCATGCAGCGAACTCGTCTTTTTTTGAATGGTTATCTTTGTTGCATCAAAGCTTACGAAATATGATCTAACTCCATCAAATATTAGGAAATGGTTATGTTATAGGTTAGTCTTCATAATATATAACATATCTTCTTTCATGGTTCAATAGTTTATGTTTCCAAATCTGTTTAACTTAAGATGAGTGAATGTAATACCTAAGAAGTAAATTTTTATTGACATGTATAATATAACTTCTTTCATTTTGTTTGTAGGATAATATGACCTATGAAGTGAACTTAAGATGAGTATAATAGCTTTAGAAGTTAACTTAATATGAGTGAATGTATAACCTAAGAAGTTAACTATGTTATTTATGTATCATAGTTTGTCTTTCAATAGCTTCTTTTATGCTATTTGTAGGATAATATGACATATATAAATTAAGATGAGTGAATTTTATATTGGTTTATGGATTATAGTAGTGTATATATTATAGAAATGAACTTTTTGCATCTATTATATTTACAATGTCATACTACAAGATTTTGACTTGTAGGTAAGGGAAGGTAAATGAAAAAAATTAACTCTAGAAATTCTAAACTATGGGTATGGTTCATAAATGGTTTTTGTTGCGATGAAGAAAAAATATAAGGAGGATGACGCTAAAGTGAAAGTTGCAAACTTGTAAGAAAGACCTATAATGACATCCATTCAAATTTAACACAAGTTTGCAACTCCCACTTCAGTTTTATCCTCCTATTATTGTGGATGCCATTTTGAGACAAGTACGTTCGTGAAACATTTTGAGTTAATATGTTATTATTGTTGTTGATAAAAGTTGTTTGTTGTTAGTAATAAAAGTTGTATGTTGTATGTTGTATGTTGTTTATAGTATGTTGTTGGTGATTTTGTTATTGTTAATAAAAGTTGTTTGTTGTATATTGTATGTTGTTTAAGGATTGTTGTTGATGTATGTTATTGTTAAGGTTTGTTTAGAAGGTGACTTATTGCATTGTACATGGTTTGGGTGTTTTTCCAACTCTTTACCGAATATATAAGTTTTTGAATTGAATTAGAAAATAATAATATGAGATATTAAGTTATATTAGAAAACAAATTACACTTATCAATGTTATACAAGATTTTTTTAGCCCATTATCCGCATTTCGCTCTTTAACAGTTAGAACTTGGTTTAATGCTTCTAGTTCTTCAACCGCCCCTTCCTTCAGCTCTAATTCTGTTTGCAAAGAAAATATTATTTTGCAAAATAAACTAGAGGTTAATGAAGGGAAGGTTGAAGAACCACGAGCATTGAATCAAAATTTAGCATTTATAGAGTGAAATGCGTATAATGGACTAAAATGATTTTGTATAACATTGATTAGTATAACTTGTTCTTCTAATATAATTTAATTTGTAATATTATTAATTTTTAGATAAGATTGAAAAGTTATATGTTTAGTGAGCATTGGTGATATAAGCATTCTGCATAATTTATAATAAACTCAGGTGTATATATCACAACAGTTGTAAAGCACAATTGCTGTTAAATGTTAAGCGTTAAAAATTTCACAACGGTTGTTTAATGTAACTGTTATAATGGGTAGCGTGCTACCTATTTTATAATTACAGTCATACGACCGTGGTGAAAAACATCACATTTACAACCACCCCTACCTCACCACGGTTGGTCAAGCGTGATGGTATCCTTTTTTAATTATGGTGAAATATCTTTTATGTAGTAGTTTGAGTTTTTTTTTTGAATATGATTAAGATTAAACCAAAAAAGCTGATACAGAAAAGAGGGGGGACAAAAACCAAAACCCTCTCAATGAGACATAAACCTAAAGAAAGGCAAACCAAGCCTATTCTTTACAAAATCTGTCCGCAAAAAACTAGGAATGCTACTATAATTAGTGTAATCGCTAATCGTTAGACCTATATTCGCCAGAGAATCTGCATAACTGTTACCTTCTCGATAAATATGAGAAGCCACAAAAGACATACTTTTTGTAATATTCACACAATTGATCCATCTTGTACGGAGTTGCCAAGGCACCTCGAAAGGAGGATAGAAAGCACGCACCACCATTAAAGAATTAGTTTCAAGCCAGATCTTTCTCCAACCCTTCTCATGGGCGAACTCAATAGCTAACATAGCACCGGTGAATTTGGCGATGAGAGAGTTTATAAATAAACAAACTCACGTTTCCCCCCTCAATTTTCAACATAATAGAGGGAATCGAAGGAAAGTTGATCAAAATTTTTCCATTCGATTGCTAGATAAACCGAGATAGTAGGTCATAAATAAATAAATAAAAAACGCTTAAATTACTTTAGGGAACCACGACTCCCTTTCTTTACGTTGAAGTGACTTTAGTATTTGAATCATTTTCATGCATATAATTTCTCAATTCTTTCAAAAGCGCTTAAAGTTATATATTTTACTTTTAATGCAAATCTTTTGGTTATGTGGTGAGGAAAATCAATTTTGAGTTAATTGATTTAATAAAATTAATTTTATTAAAAAATAAATTGAAGAGAAAATTTTCTTAATAATAAGTGCTGAGTACTCCCTCAGTCCCATAATGAGTGACCCATTTAAAATAAAATCATGTCCTAAAATGAATGACTCATTTCAATTTCCAATATACTTTTTTCAATTCTACCCTCTAATTAATATAAATTTAATCATTTTCAATACATAATAAGGGTACTATTGTAAAAATAATATTCTCTTTCTTACTTTTATAACTTTTTTTTAATCCGTGTGAAATGTTGTGCTAAATCACTTATTGTGGGACGGAGGGAGTAGTTATAAAAAATAGATTTGTTAGTAAAAGGATTAGTAACAAACTTATCAAGTCATCATAGGTATAACTGACTAAGTCACATGTTCTTGATATAGACATCCATTTATGCATTAACAAACACTTGAAACAAAAATTAAATTTTGATACTTTAAAAATTACCTATTTGATTGACAAGACCAGAAAAAGAAGAACAACCAGGACCACCACTTAACCAAAGCATAAGAGGATCTTTTTGAGGATTATTCTCTGATTTAACAAAATAGTAGAACACTTGCATGTCATCATCACTTTCCCCTAACCCTATGTACCTATCAAATGCAATAGAAAATTTAGGAAAATAATATATACTATTAAAATAGAGAATGGAAGGGTTAAGATTGATTACCCAGTTTCAAGTTCAAAAGGAAGTGGTCCTTCAAAACCAGGAAGGTATTCAATCTTTGAGCTAGAAGAAGCTGCTTTCATGTGAGTTAACATGAAAAGCACACAAAGAGCAAAGAGAATATGAAAACTATGACATGAAAAAATCAACATGTTCATCTTTGCAAGCTTCAATTATTTTCCAACTAGACAGATGTTGAGAATATGTTAACTATGTTGTTGCAGCAACTGTTTGTTGGATTAAGGTTGAGTGGTTCATATTGTAATAGCATGCAACGTAGTGATTTGCTAGACAATTAATTTTTTTGTGTGTGGTTATAATTAGACAAATTAATTAAATTTGGCACCATCCAGAGGTCAATTTTTGGTCATACTTTCTTCATACTGTTATTGTTTTTCTTACGTCTCCTCTTATAATAAGTTAAACAAAATTTAATAAGAATTCAGGGTTAATGAAATTCATACTTTTGACAATTATCTAATTTTTTAATTATAAATTACAATAATATTTTTCATATTAAAATATTTGACAATCTTTTCCTATCAATAAATTATATGCACTAAGTGAGTCAACTAATTAAGAGTGTGTTAGGCTGTAAGAAAAAAGTGCACATATAAACACGAGAAAAAGTGTAAAAAAAGAAACTAGAATAAACTTGTTTTTAATAATAAAAATTATCAAAATAATTGTTAATTAAAATAAAATAGGTATTTTGTTGATAGTGGTTCTCAAAGAAATTTTTTGATATTTTAAAATAAAAATTTTGTATTTTAAATAATGAAAATTAATAATTAAAATAGAATAGATATTTTTTAATAGTGATCTATTAGATGAAAAGTTAATTGTGTGTATGACTATTAAATATTATCCAATCTCCTAAAATAAATTACTAATTTACTACAATTTAAAAATAAATAAATAAATATTTTTAAATAAATAAATAAATTAAATTTATCGTAAAAACAAAATTACATGTCACGTCGCAACAAACAATCCATCAAAGCCCACGTGTTCCTTGTCAGTCAACTCTGGCATTGAAGTTTTTGGGTTTTTGGGTTTTTGTAATTTTGAGTTGCGACGTGATTTACACGTCAAAACTGAATTTTGAAAAATTCAAACTTCCCTCCATGTGCATATCTGACGCCAATTGTTTTTCAATTTTTTTTTTAAGTTGCAATGTATTTTATACGTCACAACGTTTTTTTTATAAATTTTCTGACTCTCCCCCTTGATTAACGTTACTTTTTATTTTTATATATTATAAATATGTTGCGACGTGAATTACACGTCACAGCTGGTTTATTTTACACCAATAAATATTTAATATGATAATCATATCCTATAATTTAACATTTTAATATATCAAAAATAATTAGCAGAAGATAAAATAATTAGGTAATATTGATAAAATAATAAAATGAAAAGAAAAAGAAGAATGAGATGGTGAGTGAAAGAGCGAGAAGTGGAGGAAAAAGTGAAAATTGAACCAATATTGAATTAAAACTTGACACTTGATAGCATTTGATTGTAGTAAGGTGAATTGATTGAGAAATTAATTTTTATTATTTTAATTTTTTACAAATGTAAATTTTTATTATTTTAATTTTTTACAAATGTAAAAAAACTTAAAGTGAGAAATATTATTAATAGTTTACATTTGTAAAAAAATAAAATAATAAAAATTTAATATTTTTTATTTAAACGTTAGATTTAAAATGTCCGAGATTTTTTCGGATATTCATATTCAAAAAAACTCAAAAAAATTGAATTTTTTTGAATATTGATTAATTCGGATATGCATCTCCGAATTAACCAATATCCTAAATTTCTTTTTATTTTATTTTAAAAAGATATTTATTTATCATATAGTTATAATATAATTAAAGTGAGTTATTATTAAAAAATAATAACTTCCATACAAATCTTTATAAATAAAGAATAAAGAGATTAAATAAAATTTTAATTTTGTAACAATTTATTTGTCATAAATTCTTTTAAATTATAAAAGTAACAATTTTTTAAATGACTACAATATTATGCATTATAATTAATTAAATTATCATGTTAAAAGTATCCTCCTATTAACACTATAATTTTTAATTTATATTAACTTTTTTCTTTAATTAATTTTATATGATAAAAATGTGTTGATTTAAATACTTAATAGGTTGATATTATTATTATATCTTGATTATAATGATATATATTTGATTATATATTTTGATTAATACAATTAATTATATTGATTTACCTTAATTTTAATTTTTAATAAATATTGAGTTATTTCAGATATGCATATCCGAAAAATTCCAACACAATAAATTGGGTTATTTTGGATAAGCATCTCCGAAAATATTAAAAATTAAAAATTTGGTGCGTTCGGAGATGTATCTCCGAAATTTGGAGGTAAAAAAGAATTTCACCAGAAGTTTCTAAGAAGGTATATGAGTGCATAGAAAATTTTGTGCCAGATATCTCTAAGAAAGTATATGAGTGCATAGAGAAGGTATAAGATTGTACCACTCAATTCCAATCTAAACACAATAAAAAAATGTTGTGAGTTTTATTGTTCTCATATCTCCGAACGCATAAAAGAGAATTAGAATGGATATTGCATGTCAATTTAAATTATCTTTAGTAGGGATATCCCATCGCATTCTCGTATTTGGATTAGTTGGCTTCCTTTTAAGGTTGTGCTCTTTTATTGGCTTCCTCTCTACAAAGAATCTACTAAAGCACAAGGTTATTGTTGGTCCAAATGGTCTTTCTTGTATGTTATGGGGGATTGTCTCGAGTTTGCATTTTATTTAGTTATTACCAATAGCTTAGCTTCCACTATATGGTAGTATATGATTTTAAGTGGTTGAGTTTTTAGGTGTGGTGCTTCCTAGCAAGCCCATGATTCCTTTTTACTATTTTATATTTTTAAGATCGAAGGTTAAGAATAGGTGAAATTTTGCATTGATATGGTAATATTGTGGTTTGGATCATTGAACTGATTCATAATGATAAGATAATGTATTGGTTCGTCAACAAATATAAAATAAATAGAAGAGAAGAGTATTTTTTCCTTGTAATTAGTTTCTAAGAGGGTCTTCAAAGAACTCATACTCCTTCTCTAATTAATTATTTTGCCATTAAAATAGAAAAAAATGTAAAAACATATATAAAAAGAAATCCACAAAGACTAACAAACCAAAACTAGCAATTTCTCATGATTGAACACCAATGACAACAAATTTGTAAACTTTTTAACTTTATTTAATCGATCACCAAATCGAATTGTCTACAACTTTGATAAAACATACTATTAATGATTCTTTAAGATCAAAACAAATTATTGTTGCGTTCTTGTCATAAATCAAGGGAACAAGTCATCCAAATTGAAGGCAAATATTAACAAGTACCCTTGATTCCACAAAAGAGAGCTCTAAAATGATATTAGGAAGAGAACTAGAAATGTTCAACCAATTCTCATGATTGTACCACTCAATTCCAATCTTAACCCAATCAAAAAGTAAGTGTTAAGAGGTTTGTCCGTTTTCACACCTCTCAATGCATAAAGAGAATTAGAATAGATATTGAATTTAAAAAAAATTATATTTAGTAGGGATATACCATCACACCCTCGTATTTGGATTAGTTGGATTCCTTCTTAGGTGGTAATTTTCTTTTGGAAACTACTATTGAATTGATTCCTCTCTACAGATAAGTTATTCATGCGTAAGGTTATTATTGTCCCATATGATATTTCTTGTATGTTTTGTGTGGATTGTCTCTAGTCTACATCCCATTTTTTCATTACGTATAGCTTAGCTTCACTACAACAAATAACGTTTTTCATGACGAAGCTTTCACGTCATCCAGAAAAAACAAGGTTTTCTTCTAACCCACGCTATATATATATATATATATATATATATATATATATATATATATATATATATATATATATATATATATATATATATATATATATATATATATATATATATATATATATATATATATATATATATATATATATATATATATATATATATATATATATATATATATATAAATATAACTTGTTGCCTCGGTTTTTATAAAAACCGAGGTGATATACCATTCAGGACATGTTTCGAATCCCAACTAATGCACTTTATGTTTTTATTTGTTAACAACTTTAAAATAAATGATTTAACCATTTGGTTTCTTTGACAAACCAAGGGATATTATAATCTTATTTTAATAGAAATACTAGCTGAGCAGATTTTATCCTAATACTATCTTATTTGTAGCTGTCCCACCGTCGAATGCATCATTTTTTTAGGATGGATTGCAAAACTGAAAAAAAATGTTCTTCTACCTTTAAAAAAAATATTTTTTTCAGCTTTTACAATCCATCTCAAACAATAGTGTTGATGATGTTGTTGTTGTTGTTGTTGTTGAAGGTTTTGAACATCTATGATTTATTCCTAAAAGTCTTTACTGATGGATTATAAATGCTGAAGATTTTGTTTCAATTTTTTGTAGCAAACACTTGATTATAATTTAGATTCATTCCAAGCATGTAAATTGTATACACTAGTGAAAGCAGTGATCATGATAGCATCAACAACCAATCTTGGTGAATGCATGTATGGCATTCAAGACAAATCTCTACCACCTTGTATGGGACCTGGACATGCTACATTTTTTATATTCTAGGTAAACAATCTTGATATTCTGCGAAGATTTGTTGCATACAATGTATTTTTGATATTCTGGGTAAACAATGTAACCATTTTCAAAAAAAGAAATACTATAACCCATCGGTTTTGTTTTAAAATCGAGGGGTTAGAGTAAAATAATAATTACTTTTTTTTACAAAAATTGTTTACCCAGAATATTAAAAATACATTGTATGCAATAAATATTGTATGAGACCTTTGCTCAAGCTGTAATTTTAATATTTTGGATAAACAATATGATATTATGCGAAGATTTGTTTCATACAATGTATTTTTAATATTCTAGGTAAATAATGTAACCATTTTTGAAAAACAAATTAGTTTACTTTAACCCCTCGGTTGTTTTAAAAACCGAGATGATAGTTAAATGTTTTTTTCTTCATATTTTCATTTAACGGTCTTAAACAAATCTTTGTCGTTCATGTAAAGGTTATCAACGTTCAAGAATCCACCATTAGTGATCCGCGTGAAACCTAAGGAACGTTCATTATATAAGTTTTTTTACGATATTGGAAATCTAAATGAAACATATGAAACCTAAGGAAACTTAGAAAGTTCTCTTCGATGAATTGCAAGAGCAGAAAATCATATGGGTTCAAGGTTTGTTCTATTAAATTTTTATTTGTATAAAAAATATTTTTGATAATAGACTTTAATTATCTTACCTTTTTTTCACCAGAAACAAATACACGCAAGATCCATACATGCAAGAGTTTCCCAGTATTTGATCTTGTCCAAAATATCAAAAAATTGAAGATTTAATATATGATCTTCATGGACAATTAATGTAATATTCTTTGTAAACACTGTAACGAGTTTTATTAAAAGAATGTAATATTATGGAAAACACTGTAACAATATTTATTTTTAAAAAATCATATAACTACCCCACGGTTTTATGATAAACCGAGATAAAATAGGTGCTAGTTTTTGTAAATAATAGAAGTGCTGAAACTGGGGTTCAAACCCATGTTATAAGAAACCTTTACCTCGGTGTTTTAAAAACCGGGGTGTCAAGTCATTACTTTTCATGACGCCCTTTGTTACCTTGATTCTTTTGCCGAAGTAAAATGTATTTCACATCCGACGTTAGAACTGCTTTTTGTAGTAGTGCTTCCATAATATGGTATTGGATTTTTATGTGATTGTGTTTTTAGGTATCGTGCTTCCAAGGGAGCATATGATTATTTTTTAGTGTTTTATATCTTTAGTATCTAAGTTTAAGAGTTGGTGAGATTTTGCATTGATTTGGCAATGTTGTGGTTTGGACCATTTGGCGGGTTCATAATGATAAGCTATTGCTTTGGTTCATCAACAAATGTGAAAGAGATTGAAGAAAAGAGTATTTTTATTCCTTATAAGTGGTTTCTAAGAGGGTCTTCAAAGAACTTAAACTCCTTATATGACCGAGTATTTTTTTGCCAAAAAAATATCGAAAAATGTCAAAACATAACAAAAAAGAAAGCCACAAGGGCTAACAAACCAAAAACAAGCATTCTCTCATGATTGAACACCCAAAACAACAAAGTGAATTATTCCCCTACTAATTCAATTCAAATTTGTAAACTTTTGTACCTTAATTTAATCGACCACCAAATCTAAATTTTTACAACATTGATATTATACAAACTATTGATGATTACTTGTGAAAAAAAAAAGATAATTGTTGCATTCTTGTCATAAAACTCGGGCATAACTCATCCAAGATAACTTTTTCACCGTTTTGACACGTCTTAACGCATAAAAGAGAATTAGAAAAATATTGCATCGTCAAACAACATTATCTGTAGTAGGGATATCTCATATTGCAACCTTGTATTTAGGTTAGTTGGCTTCCTTCTAAGGTTGTCGTCTTCTCTTGGAAACTCCTATGGGATTAATTACTATCTATAGAGAATCTATTCAAGCGTAAATTTATTGTTAGCCCATATGATTTTTCCTGTAAGTTATGTATTGATTTTCTCGAGTTTACATGTCATATCTTTATTACATGTAGCTTAGCTTCCGCAACGTTGTATTGGATTTTTATGTGGTTGGGTTTTTAGGTGTGGTTCTTCCTAGGGAGAATATGATTATTCTTTAGTGTCTTATATCTTTAGGATCTAAGTTTAAGAGTAGTTGAGATTTTGGAATGATTTGGTAATATTGTGGTTTGGACCATTTGGTCTATTTGTAATGATAAGCTGTTGTTTTGGTTCGTCAACAATTATGAAAGAGATGAAAGAATATAATATTTTTCCTTGTAAATGGTTTCTAAGAGTGTCTTCAAAGAGCTCAAACTCCTTCTATGATTGAATTTTTTCGCCATTAAAAAAGCAAAAAATGTCAAAATATAACTAAAAGAAAGCCACAAGGGCTAATAATCCAAAACTAACCATTTCTCATGATTGAACACCCAAGACAACAAAGTGAATTAACCCACATCTAATTAAAGTCAAATCTGTAATTTTTTGTAGCATGATTTAATCGACCACCAATTCTAAATATTTACACATCAATAATACAAAATATTAATGATTTTTTAAGACCAAAAAAGATGATTGTTGCGTTCTTGTCATAATACAAACACGCAAGTCATCCAAATAGCTTGCAGATATTGTTCAACCAATTCTCAAGATTGTACCACTCCATGCCAAACTTAACACTATAAAAAAGTAAGTTTTGAGTGGTTTCACCGTTCCAACACCTCCTAGTGCATAAAAGAGAATTAGCAAAATTCTGTTCTTGGGAACATATGTTGGACACGATGTTTGAGACAATGTGTACGACCAAGTTACGACTATTTAACTTATATAAAATGATGGAAAAGGAATGAAATAAATAACACAATAATTGTTAACACAGTTTAGTATAAACCACACCTACATCTGAGGGACATCCAACCCAAGAAAACAAATTCACTTTTAGTATTATTAGTACACTTAGTCTTACATGGACACACCTTGCACAACCTATTACTAATATTACCTAATGAATTTCTATTTCGGACTTCCCCTAAATATAAGAACCCCTATTTATTTCTCTCAATCACTAACTCTAGTGACCAACTTCAATAAACAACTTAAAGAATGTTAAATTACAATTCAACTAAAAAAACCAAACTCTATGCTTTAAGAAATGAATGAAAATGCTGAAGTGGTGCACAAAATATCACAAACAAAGACTCAAAAGATAAACCCTAATACAAGTAATCTTCAATACTTGCACACTTCAAATGTTAGGTTAAAGTCTCCTTAAATAGAAATGTTGATTCTAGGCTTTTCCAATGGGCATTTGATCATGTCCAGAATTGTAGGATATTCTGTTAAGATTTTTTGTTTTTTAAATATCCTCCAAAAGGATTGATTTGAATCAAATTTAAACCTATATTTAAATTGATTTTATCACGTCCAATTTAATCAAACAAATCTACATAAATGCATTGCTAAAAGATAGCAACAAACCAGCAACAAATCTGATTGAAACAACCCGAGAGTAATGCGTAGAATAACTACAACATTGGCTTGCTGATAAGGGCCAGATGTTGCACACATGCTGGGACATCTGTTTCCACATGTGTTATTTCTTCACAAAAACAACTTGAACATACCATATTGTTTTGAATAATGCAGCCTACCCAAAAGGAACATATATCCCCCCTTTGAATTTTTTTGGCAAAACAACACTGTCAAAGACATACAAGGTGTGCATCCTATGCTGACCATTAAGCAGACCACACATAATTAGATCAAACATGAGAAATAACATAAGAAAAATAACACATTAGCAGCAGCAGAAGTCGGTATTCAAAAATCAATAGGTTGCTACACAGTCACATAATGATGCTCACAAATCAGTCAAGACATGCAATCACTCGTGATCAGTCAGTTATACATGCACACATTAGTAGTCACAACCAGAAGTTAGAAGATACTACTAACACACAAGGAGATCAACACACAAAGATACTAGGTCAGATGCTTCAAAATATTTGTACACATAAAGCAACATACATAATAGTTAGTACCGACCAGTTAGTATTAACCACATCAAAGTCAAAAGTCAGTAGCATATATCATCAGAATACACACCACGAAGTTAGTACTTCTGAATGATGTAATTAATTGTCGAAAAAATCTAATCTATTTGATTAATACAATTTAATCATTATTATTTTTTAATTATTTTTTTTTGTAGATAGTTTTTATGGCCTTAGTCCTCTTTTATTTTATTTTGAGACTTTAAATATGACCATCATGTTGTGCCTTTCTCTATATTCTCTTTATGTAACTTATTTTCTCATCTTACTCTCTCGTATGTAAAACAAGTATTCTTCAATGTGATATAATGAAGAAAATAAGAAAACAAGATCAAAGGAGGACAACCATGGGGGTCTAGCTTGGAGAAGCATAGGCTGTTATTAGATTTAACTTAGATTTTCTCATTGACTTGAGAGAACAATTGCGCTAGTGACCATAATTGTTTCATTTTGTTTATGTATGATGATGCATGTGAGAGACTATTCATATGATAAATAAGCCGGTGAGATCAAACTTATTAAAAATTCTCTCAAAATGAATATTAAGTTTATGTTTTCTAAATTTTAGCACTCATCAAGACTAGTATCGAATAATGTAGGTTTTGCCTAATTCAAGGTGCATTTTCTATATTAGTAAGGTGCGATGGGATAAATGTAATATCCAAATTATAAAATATTAGGTCAAGCTTAAATAAACAAATGATGTTCATAATACCTTTACACTCCCATTAATCTTATAAAAGGAGTCACAGCAAGACTCTTTAGAAAGTAGATAACCATCAGTTTCCCCTAGTCAAGGGGAAGCGATTATTGCTTCTGAGGGTTTAATAAACCCTAGGACCTAGAGTCCCTTTAAATAATTCTCACCTAACGGGAGAAGGGGAATATTATAACATATATACATAACACAATTACACCATAAACACAACACTTATGTACATATCCTCTCACCTCGTGTGAGATGACCCTCTCATACCACCACAAAAACCACCATACTCGGCCTCTCGTCTTCATGAACCAGATCTAACTATTATAAACCTACTAAGGCAATTGAGTATCACATACCCTTGTAGAAATACCATACACACTTGTATTTTTTTTACTGGAACACATTATATGATATGTTCATTAACTATTTTCAACTTGTTTTAATAAACTCTTAATTGAAGATATCTTATAAAAACAACTTATATCTTAAACAAAAGAAAATTTAATTATACTTTATTTTTTATTATTGAAATTGTTATAAGCTACAAATTAATTTGTTTATCAAGCTTGTCCCAACTACAAAATCATTACTTGCATTATGTATTTGCATTGTTTCCTTAGTACACAATGTTCAAATATTGCAATTTTTTTATAAAATGAAATGATTAACAAATGAACATAGCCATCTTAAGTGTGGATTACAAAGGTGTATTAGATATCCATTTAGAAAACATGAGAAAACCTTGCTCAGGAGTATATTCAGGTCCTGTATGTCCCGAGCCCTGTAATTAATAAAACAAAAATCAATTTAACAAATTTGTGTACTTTACTCAAAGACACTTAAACATTTCGATGAATGTTTTCCATAAAATAACAAATAAGTATTTGTGATTTAGTTAGTAATATCTTACCTTTATAGTTGCAAATGTCATTCGATTAGAATAAGTTCTCGTGTATCTGTATGAAATACAAATTTTTAATTTAAATTAGAATACATATTGTGTTATGATCTTTTTGGTAGGAATTTAAATAAAATGGAAGAATACAATCAAAGACTTGAGAGTCAATACACTAATTAATCTTCGAAGTTATAAGCCTAAATCAAATAGGCTCTAATTTTTTTGAACTGACAAATACACTTTTAAAATATATTTTTCAATTAAAATATTATTAATTTCTATCAATGTTGCTCCATATTGATCTTGTTGTAATATATAAAATTACTTGTTACTTGTATTGTAAGTAAGTAAGTATATATATATATATATATATATATATATATATATATATATATATATATATATATATATATAAGGTGTTACTTAACATGTATGTAATTGAACATTTATTTCAATACTACAATCTCTCCTCTCTTTCACTTGAATATCCTCTAATTCATTCTCAACAAAGTGTACTATCACTGACAAATTGGTATCTAGAGCCTTTAGTTTCATTTTCTTGATTCATTCATGATTTTCACGTTGGTGGTCATGTCTTCAGGGATTATGAGTGGAATTTGCTGCAAAGATGAATGGTAGCAATGCTATTCCCATCTATCTTCCAATTCTAAATGGAAAAAATTGGAACCGGTGGCATAAGCCGATGAAGTCCTTATTTTTTTTCAAGAAACCCTTGAAGTGGTTACAAATGGTGTCCCTGATCCTGCTCTCAATGAAACTGAGGCTCAAAGGACATTTCATAAGGATTTGAAAAAGAGAGACCGCAAGGCTACATTCTGTATCAATCTGCAGTGGATAGTGAAAATTTTGATCATATTTCTCATGATGAATCTGCAAAGGAAGCATGAGATATCCTTGTCAAATATTATGAAGGCGGTGAGAAAGTGAAAGGTGTCAAATTGAAAGCATTGAGAAGGCAATACGAGTTACTACGATGGGAGAAGATGAGAAGATAGTAGGCCATGTATTCAAGATGCAGAATCTTGTTCACCTCATGAAAGGATGTGGTGAAAATTTGACTAATAAGATGATATTTGAGAAGGTAATGCGAATGCTGACCTCTCAATTTGATCATTTTATCATGGCTATTCAAGAATCCAACAATCTTGACACACTGATGTTGAAAGATTTGGTTGGTTCGTTGAGGCTCATGAATTAACTATAGTCAAGAGAAATGATGTTCAAGACTCGATACATGCGTTGCAGGCCCACACAAGGAAGAAACATGGCGGTTCCAACAAGTTTAAGGGAAAAGGAGACAAGACTTAGATGAAGAGGATGTATTGGTTTCACTCTTAAAAGTAAAAGGCTGGTGATAAGGCTTATGAATCCTCCAAAAGAGGATCCTTATATCACAAAGACAAACTAGAAAAGAAAAGCGTGCAATGCTATATCTAAGAAAAGTGGGGACACTTGGCCAAGAACTGTCGGTACAAGAATGGAAAGGGAGCTACAAAGGAAAATCATGACGAAGGAGCAAATATTTCACAGGAAGATTCAGATGACTCTGACACCATGGTGCTTATGGCTGGAGTCTTAGATGAACATGTGGATTCCAAAACCTGGTTTTTGGATACATGTTGCTCACACCAAATGATTAGTCATAGAACTTGGCTATCAGACTTTGATGACACCAATAAAAGCAATATTAGGCTTGCACATAGTAGCCAGTCAACTTGGTTATTTGAAGAAGCAATTGAGCACAAGCCATAATCAAGGATGTGTTTTATGTGCCTAGGATGAATTACAACCTGTTGAGTGTTGGATACATGGTTAAAAAGGCTTCTAAGTGGACATGAATAATGAAGATTATGAGTTGTTTGATTCTTACAATAGGTTGGTATTGAAATCCACCCTCTCCAAAAATAGGACATTTAAGACCATTATTAGTTTAATAGAGGTTCAATGTCTGAAAGCAATTGTAGAACACAAAAAGAGTTGGCTATGGTACTTAAGATTTGGCCATTTAAACTTTAGTCCACTCAATCAACTCATTACTCATGACAGGGTAACTAGTATACCAAGTCTTGCCATGCTTGACAAAGTTTGTGAAGGTTGCTTGGTAGGGAGGAAATCTAGAAATTTATTCATAACTCATATGGCGATGGGGTCATCTTGCATACAAGAATTTTGATGTATGTGGTCCTTTTGAGAATATCAATATTAGTGGCAACAAATAATTTGTCTCATTTGTTGATGAGCACAGTAGAAAACTCTGTTTCTCCATGATTAGACATAAAGATGAAGTATTTGCAATCTTCAAAATATTCAAAATACTAGTTGAAACTAAGAGTGAGAAAAGGATCAAGGTTCTAAGAACATATAGAGGTGGCGAATATACATCCAAATATTTGAGGAATTTTGTGTAGAACATGTAGTTAATCATAAAGAAGTTTCTCCCTACACCCCTTAACACAATGGGATAGATGGGAGAAGAATAGAAGTATATTAGGTATATCCAAATGCATGTTGAAACAGAAGAACTTGCCAAACCCTCTATGGGGTGAAGAAGTCACCATTGCTGCTTATTTGTTAAATAGATACCCTACCAAAAGACTAAAGAACAAGGTCCCTGGAGAAGTGTGAAGGCGAAAAACCATATGCGAGTCATCGATAAGTTTTTGGTTCCATCTGTTACAAACATGTTCTTAATGCTAGGAGAAGAAAACTTGATGACAGAAGTGAACCTATAATTGTGGTAGGTTATCACAAGACTCGAGCTTACATGTTATTCAATCCAATCACTAGCAATATTCTAGTGAGGATTTTAATTGTGGTTGATGAGTAATATATTTTATGATGATAGTAGTGAGCAAGATGAGACTCCAGTTGATGAACCTTATTTTATTGAAATTCCAGTTGTGGAAGCAGAAGATCACGAGCATGGAAATGAATTAATCCAACAGGATGTAGCAGCCACATCACAAAGGCCTCAAAGAACCATAATTACTCTAGCAAGAATTCAGGACTGTGAAGTGGTTGGTGATGATGAAGTCACAATAGATGGAGACTTGGTTCATTTTTCTTTGCTTACTGATGTAGAGCCCATCAACTACAATGAGTTGAAGAACAAATAATGGAAAGAAACCATGATTGAAGAACTGTAATCCATAGAAAGAAACAATACATGGGAACTAGTCAAGTTGCCAGCAAATGCCAAAGCTATTAAGGTAAAATAGGTATAGAGTTCCAAAGGACCAAAAATGGTATGGTTCTACATTAAAGGAAGTATTTAACAAATCCTCAAGAGATTCATAATGCTTGATTCATATCCCGCATCTTCACCTATTGAACCAAATTTGAAACTTGAAAAGCATGAAGATAAGGACAACATTTTTGTCACTTTGTTCAAGCAAATTATAGGATTCTTGTGGTATGAGTGTAATATCAGACTTAATATAGGCTTTTTAGTGGGACTAGTAAGAAGGTACCATGATAAACCTAGAGTGTCACACATGAAGGCTACAAAGAGAATCCTAAGATATCTAAAAGGATCACTAAATTGTGGAATCATGTTTCCACAATCATGTGAAGGCAAAGAGGCCCTGGTCAACTACTATTGTGATGCTGATTAATATAGAGACAATGAAGATAGAAGAAGCACAATTAAATATTTCTTTCAGGTGTTGGGTGCTTTAATTTCATGGTGTTTAAGGAAGAAACGTGTGGTGGCATTGTCCTTACGCGAAGCAGAATACATAGTAGGGTCTTAGGATGCTTGTCAAGCCATCTAGATCAAGTATGTACTCAATGAAGTGCAGGTCCATGTTAGGAGACCATTGGTGCTAGAGATTGACAACAATTCAGCTATTAATCTTGCAAGAAACCCAGTTCTACATGGAAGAAGTAAACACATTAAAGCAAAGTGTCATTTCTTGAGGGAGAAGGTAAACCAAGGTGAACTTGAAGTAAAACTTTGCTCTAAGTGAATCAGAAGTTGCAGACATTCTCACTAAGGGACTAAAAGTTGAAAATTTTTTAGCTTTAAGAAAAAATTTAGGTCTTGTACAAATTGACTATTAAAATCATGATTAGCATAATTAGATTATAAGGGGATGTTGTAATATAAACTACTACCTCCGTTCCTTTTTATAAGAGACAATTCACTTTTTAGATTCATTGAATAATCAATGTATTTAGTCTATAAACAGACCAAATACATTGGCTATTCAATGAACCTAAAAAGTTACTTGTCTCTTATAAAAAGGAACGGAGGTAGTAATTACTAAGGCTTTGTTTGCGAGTTTGGAGGGGAAGGGAGGAGAGGGCTTTGGAAAATAGGAAGGATTGGGTGAAAAGAATAGAAATATTTTGGGTATGAGGGTTTTGGAGCGTTTGATTTTATTTATAATACCAAAAACCCCCCCTAAAATGGAGAACTCAAAAATTGTATTGAATGAAGATTTTGGAGGGTTTTGGATGACCTACATAAAATTTCCAAATATCTTTTAGGTTGTTATAGTATTCTGAAAATTAAAAATATAGTAATGATAATGACTTTTTTATCATTCTAAACAAAATCATTTTTTTTAAAATGTCAAATATTTTCCTATATTTTTTTAAAATTTATTTTCAAAAGTCTTCTCCTCCCCTCCCTTCCAAACTCACAAACAAAGCCTAAGTGTTTAATGTTGTTAGTATTA
Source organism: Vicia villosa (assembly GCF_029867415.1). Lineage (NCBI taxonomy): Eukaryota > Viridiplantae > Streptophyta > Magnoliopsida > Fabales > Fabaceae > Vicia > Vicia villosa. The sequence continues at coordinate 57,039 of NW_026706165.1, read as the reverse complement.
CAAGTAAATATACATACATTTCAATACTTAACATGTAAGAAATAAAACATACATTTCAATACTACAAACCCTCTTATCTCTTTCACTTGCATATCCTCTGATTCTTTTCAACCAAATGTACTAGCATTAACAGATCTCACATTAATGTCATCCTATTGTAGACTATTTTATCTAAAAAAAAGGCCTAACTTTCTAATAATTAGTCTTCCATTGTAGACTATTTTGTCTAAAAAATTAATGTCTTTTAGGCCTAACTTTCTAATAATTAGTCTGTGTACACTTTCCATTACCTACACATTTATCTCTAAAGTGTCAAGAATTTCATAAATAAAATTAATCTCTAATTAACGAAAATTGATGTTGAATTAAGGTGCAATTTAACATGTTACATTATAGCCCCAAACTAAATAAGGTAATAAAATGGTCATTTTGAATAACATTTTACACATTTGAAAATATATTTGGTTATTTTCAAAAATAAAGGTTATTTTGATGAATGTTAATAATTACATTGATCAATTTGTAATTCCACTAAAAGATTGATTTGTAGATGATAAGAATATCACATATATTCTATTCAAATAACTCTCATTCCGTGTCCAAAAATAAACTCTCATTCTTTTATAAATTGTACTACCTTCATTTCTAAATATAAAATGGTCTTGATTTTTTTCTTAATCCATTTTTAATAAGAATCTCTTTAAATTTTCAACTGCATTAGTTATTTATTACTAACATACTCCTAATTATTTTACATATTCTTCTACAATCTATAGTAAATATGATAAGAAAAATGCTATTTATCCTAAAACTGCTTGTCACGAAAACATCACGATCATACATAATTAATACATTCCTCCACCATTTTGTTATAAGCCACCCATGTATTTATACACTCCTCCACCTCTTTATTATAAGCCACCCATATAGTTTACAAATACAAAATTTAATGGTTAAAAACAATTCGTGATAGTTTGTGATATTTTCTTTCGTGTTAAATAGCAGCACTCATATTATAATATAAATCATAAAGACTAACTAACTCAATTTTTTTAATGATTAAGCTTATATAAATAATGTCAATTGGCATAAAAAAATTTATATCACAACCAACTTTTTTTAATTTCAACAATTTATTCAAGAGAATCATATATTTAAAGACAAATGTTGTATATGTTAAGATCATATAAATCTCAGTTTCTTATAATGATTTAATTTAATTATCTAGAATTTGTTACAAGTGAATTAGTTGATATATATATATATATATATATATATATATATATATATATATATATATATAACTTTCTCTCGTTTCCATGTTTTCAAGTTATAAAGTTAATTTTTCATTATGTCTCCAAAAGATCCCTAATAGTTTGCAAGTATTAATAGAAATTTGATGATATCATATTCATATTGAAGTTTAATGCTTACCCTGCTACTTGATCTTTAATTAGCCATGACCTCCAATCATCTACAATGGAGTAGTTTAAACTTTTTATCCATGCTTGTGTAGATAAAAAAGGAACAACTAAATCATGATCCCCACTGAAAATAATACATCAAATTCCATAAGAAATTAGGAAGAAAAACAAATCTCACCATACCAAAGAGAAATATTTACTTAGCACAATAAAAAAAAATTAATGAATGATGTTATTGACACATTCATACTAAATCAAAATCAACCATTGATTTTCCTATAAACTTATGAAGATTAATTACTACATCTGACTTAAAAGAAATATTTATAAAATCTTCACCTATATATCAAAGAACGGAATCCTTTTTTGCTTAGATTCACATGAAATTCAACACTGTTTGGGATATAAAACTCAAAATCACTTCGATAACAACGTTTCCATTTTTTTATAGTACCCTGCAAAACTCAAAACTATGTCCATTAGTAGGTTATTGATAACTTAAATTTAGAAATATTTCTATGTAACTTTAACGATAATTAGATATAATGAGGTTATTAGTTGATCATGCCAAACCTCTCGAATGTGTAGTGCTTTGCGAACACGCTCTTCATTAGCCCATTTTTCGTTGAGATAAAATTTATAAATCTATAAAAACAACGAAAGCGACCAAGATATAAAACTTGAAGCATTATGAAAAATTTTCTGAAATATATTTATATAATTTATGAAACAAAAAATTACTTGGCAATTTAAGTCAGGCACGGGCACTGTGAAATGATAACTAAGAGATTCTTTAAACTCTTGAGTTAAAGATCTCCTCCATAGATGCGGCTCGTCTTCACAATAGCGGTCTAAAATATGAGACATTTTAATTCCTAAAAGACACTGCAGATAAAAACAATTGTTTAATAATATTTCAAACAAATTTAAATGAGACCAAGTTATAAAATTGAAAATTAGATAGTTTTAAAGATTGATAATATCGAAAGAGAAATAGCTACTTCATAAATTAATATCATCTTTATAAGGGGTATACATAAAATTGAGATAGTTTACTTGCCTTATCAAAAGATTTGAGGTCTCTTAAACATAATGCATTTTTGGAATTTACATCAATGTACTCTCCTTTACAATTTTGTTGTAAGGACTGCGCCAACAATTAACCGTAAACCACCGTTAAGCATAATACCAATCTTTAAATTGAAATTAAAAAAATGTCAGCCAAATATATTTAGAGATCTTAATAACTTTAATAGTTCAGTCTTTTTTCATAAATAAATAAATTAAATTTTGTTGAATTTAAAAGTTGAACTCAAATCAAGTTTTGTCGTGGCCGACAACATATAGTTTATTTTTAATAAACTATATGTTGTTCGGCCATATAAACATATCATAATCGTAATCAATTTGAAAATTCAATGCAACTTTATTTAAAATGATTAGTAATAATACCTCATGTAGTTCATTAGAAATGAGTCCCATTCCATGAGCATATGAGATTCGATCATTTTTTTCTTTACCTGTTGTTACAGGGTTTCCTAGCAGATATCCCTAAAAAATTTAACATTGGTTTAACTTTAATATCGAAGATAACAAGTGTTAAAGTTAAAAACTAATGAAGGTGTTGAGTTTTAAAAATTTTCTCTCTTCATTATAATTTTCATTGGTAATTGAAGATAAAGATATATAGTGGATAAAAACCTTGAGATTTATCAATGGTTGGAGAGCTTTTTCATTTCCTGTCAATAAAAAAAATCAGTGCAAATAATGTATCATATTTATAGTTAGGAGGGCTAACTAAAACAATTATGAAACTATTTCGATATCATCGTTATTGTAAATATATATATTTTTCAATTAATTAGACGACTGCTTCATATTAAAAATTGAGTCATTTAAAATTTCTAACCAATTGAAATTTCTTGAACAACGGCAGGAACCGGAATGCCAGCATATGAATCTCCTCCAATGTAGAATTCATTTAAAAGAAATTCAGGATGATCAATCAACCACTACAAATACACAAATCCAAGTAAGTGTTATAAATGATAAAAAAAAGATCAAAATAATAAAATATATTTAGAGTGATACGTAAGAGGTGATTGTCCTAAAGTACCCACTAATCAAAGAGAAATATAAAAATATGATAAGAAATATAATAATAATAATAATAATAATAATAATAATAATAATAATAATAATAATAATAATAATAATAATAAAAAATTGATGTTTACATGCTAGTCAGCATATTGAAAATACCTTTCTAATAAATTGATGAACATGGTGAACCAACTTCCGATCGCTTCGAAGAGAAGTGACATTTTTTGCATATGAGAAACCAGTTCCAAATGGCAAATCAGCAAACATAATATTGGATAGCTGACCAAAAAACATTATCATTACTACTAGTAAATCACTTTCCAATAATGAAATTATGATAAAAAACTCAAAAAGAATGAATATTTAGATTTCAGCACTCTCTGCACCTTTGTCCATGATTGTGGCCTCAAGATCAGACTAGGAATGCTCCCATTGTACTCCTTTTTTTCAAATGCAATTGGACCTATTACTTTCAACATGGTCAGTTCTAATGATAAGCTAAACCCAACACTAAAAAATAGCTAAAGTAAAAAATTGATGGGATATGGATCCTCTGCAGCTTTTTCTCTACTGCCCATTGTTTAGCCATAATTCTAACTTTTAGATTATATTATATATCTACTTCTCTTCTAGGTCATTATTCTTTTATTTCTTAACAACTATTGGATTTAGAGTAGGATAGGAGCTGAAGGGAAAAAATAGGAGAGAATCCATTCTCAAATTGATCATAATATTTAACTTCAAGATTACAAAGTACGATCTCTTATTTAATTAGTTATAATGCAAAATCAAAAAATTTTAAGGTATAGTAAAGTCTGTATAATTTTTTAAATATCCAATATACATGATTTTATAATTACATATATAATAAAAATTGGAAATAAACTTCATTTTTCCACAACAATTGATATATTATTAGTTATAACTGACTAACTAATTTAGTTAGGGCATAACTAACAGATATATAACAACAACTACTACTCATTCTTCCAGGCAAACATTATCAAAAGCTGTAATATCAAATAACAAAAATCTTGAACAAAATGGAGTTGGAGAAATCAATGAAGACAACATAGTAGCAGTTTTGTGGAAAATTTCTGCAATGTTCCTCCTCTAATTTCATTCTGCTGGCAAAGAACAATGGCCTTAGGTTATTCTGCTGCTGCCGGCGATTGGGTTAAGGTGAATAGGAAGGGTAGACAGGGCAACTCAGGATTCAAATGGGACATTTTCAAGAATACTTTTGCAGGTGAAAGAGGAGTCGTTACATCTTATTTCATCACGGATTTTGACAGTAAATGGAGAGCTAGAGACCTCTTCTTTGAGTTCAAAACATTGGGAGAGGTGGATGAGATTGTTATACCCCCTAAGCTTGATTGGAGAGGGGTTAAATATGGTTTTGTGCGGTTTGTAAAGGTTGCCGACGAAAGATTGCTGGAGGTTAAGCTTGATAACGTGTGGTTAGAAGGGAAAAAATTGAAGGCTAATGTATCCAGGTACAGAAGAAGTGGCCAAAACGGTGCTCATAAATCTAAGCCACAAGCCTCTGCGGGGTTGCGCCCATCAAGTATCAAGAATGCAGTGTGGGGATCAGGGGGTGGACCAGCTGCTATTCCAGGATTCAAACAACACTCCTTTGCAGATTTGCTAAAAGAAAAGGCACCTGTTTGGGGTTCGAGTGAAGAAGGAGAACAATCAAAGAAAAATCACCTCAACATAGTCAAAACAGGAGAAGCCAGTTGTCCAGAGGTCATCAACAAATCTTTCTTCTACAAAACTAACAAAGAAGAGACCGAACGTTTCAGTAAAGCTATGGTGGGCATAATGAAAGTACCTGGTTTGGCTTACGGAGTCAGCAAGAGCCTGTTGGAGGAGGGAATCTTCTCAGTCGTGGCGACTCCACTGGGACCTAACTTGTGTCTGTTGGAGGAGAAAACGGTAGGGGATCTAGATCTGTTATTGAGAGATGCAGGGGATTGGAAAGATCATTGGTTCAAGGAGGTTAGGAAGTGGTCGAAGTCGGATGTCGAATGCGTGAGGTCGGTGTGGGTTTCCATCTATGGTATCCCTTGCTTCGTGAGGAATAGAAGATTTTGTGAGAGCCTCCTTTCTGATATCGGAGTGGTGGCTAACGGTGACGGATTAGAAGGAAATCAGATCAGAATGGATGTAACAAATGTTATGGTGTTTACTAACCACCTTGACACGATTAATAGACGGATCGATGCTTCCGTGGATGGCGTTTGGTACAGGATTCTCGTGAAGGAAGATACAACGGTGAGGGTCGGAGATATGGAGGACTCCTTTACCGGATCCGTGTTCTCCTCGGACGATTCGGTGGACTCCGTTTCCACGGCGGAGGAAGGTTCCGGCGAGATGAAGGACTCGGTTGGTGAAGGCGCGTGCGAAGGGTGTTCTGGCTCACATTCCCAGAAAAGTGTCAGAGAACCTGAAATGTCAACATCAGTAGATCAGGGAAGAGGATATTGTGGAAAAGGTTTTAAGGATGTAGGCTTAAAGGAGGGTGCTTTACTGTCTGGAAAGGATGTTCAGGAAGGAACAGCTAGCTTTTCTAGTGTAACTCCCAGCAGGGTGGGTTGTACTGGGAGCGTTGATTTTTCTGGGAAGGAGAGAATTGAAAAGGTGGAGTTGAAAAAGCAAAATGCCGCAGAAGAGAGAGATAAGGGTTTGTGCCAAGGTGTTGAAGCTTCGTTGGGCCCCACTAGTCATGGGCCTATTATTTTTACTGAGGAGGCCCAAAAACGCAACTTGGACCCAGGTTTAATTGGTAAACCGCCTTTAGCTGCCACGAAGGCCCTTGTGGAAAGTAGTGAAGACTTTTCCAGCTTTATTTCTACTTCTTCTTTGGTGGGACCCAATGTTTTGGAAAGAGAACCTGTAGTCAAAGGTGGATTGTCCATGCACGTTAATAAGAATATAGAAGTGGGGGAGGCACTGTCTTTTGATGCCCAATGCCTTAAATTGAAAAATTCTAAGAAAGTGAGAAAGCAATTGAGGGAGACTTTCAATCTGGGAGAAAGGGTTGCTAACTTCACGTATCCTCCTGAACTAATGCTCCCCATGAACCCCGATTTAGAACACCATATCGTGGAGCAGGATTACTCGAGCAATTCTCTTACCCACTCGGATGTGAGGAATTGTAATGCTAGAATTATCAAAAGGGGCATTGGTGCGTCCTCGGAGGGTCTTTGGAAATCCATGCAATCGTTGGGAATTAATTACAAGTCGGAGTTTTGCAAACCTATCGCAAAACTAGAGGAGATGGAGCTTCGTGGCCACAAAGGGAAGGAGATTTCAAAGGGGACACAAAATGGTTTCAAATGATTATTTTCTCTCTAAATATTAGAGGAGGTGGTAAGAGGGTGAAGAGGAAGAGGATAGGTTTCAATATTCAGAGAGGTAGGGCGGATGTTGCTTTCTTACAAGAAACAAAATTGAGGGATATTCAGTTTCACCATGTCAAGGAGTTTTGGGGTGATGAGTGGGTGGAATGGTCTCATTTCGAGGCCGAAGGGACAGCGGGAGGGATGCTTATTATGTGGCGGAAAGATTTCTTCAATCTCAATTTTAGTTTTCGTGGAGAGGGATTTCTTGGTGTTTGTGTGGAGAAGGATAACAAAAGGTTATACTTGGTCAACATTTATGCGTCTTGTGATCACAAAACTAGAGTGAATTCTTGGAGAAAGTTAGTGGATTTAAAGAGGAGGAGTGTCGTTGGATCTTGGTGTATTGGTGGGGACTTCAACATTGTCTCATCTACGGAGGAGAGAGTAGGTATTTCGAAAAAGAATTATAGAAACGAAATGTCCGACTTCTTGAACTTTATCGATGACATGGAGTTAGTGGATCCACCTACGATTGGAGGGAAATTTACGTGGTCTAATAGAAGCGGGAGTGCTATGAGTAGATTGGATAGATTTCTTTTATCTTCTTCTTTCATTGATGATTGGAAAGTGGAGGGTCAATCTATTGGTGCTAGAGATGTGTCGGATCACTCTCCCATTTGGATTCGAGACAACAAAAGGAATTGGGGACCAAAACCGTTTAGATTTAACAATCTTTGGTTTAGTCACAAGGACTTTTTTTCTTTTGTGGAGAAGGAGTGGAATTCCGTGAAGATGAAGGGTAGAGGTGATTTTTGTCTTGTAGAGAAAATGAAGGTTCTTAAATCGAAGTTATCTTTGTGGAACAAGGAGGTGTTCGGGTGGATTGACACAAACATAGAGGAGGCGGGAAAAGAAATGCACTTTTTAGATAACAAGTTTTCTCTTTTTGCAGGTAATGTACCGGAGGAGGAAGTGATTAAAAGATCTAAGGCGACCACGGCGTTTTGGGAAAACCTTCACAAAAAGGAGGGTTTTCTCCGGCTCAAATCGAGGCAATTATGGCTTGCCGAAGGCGATGGCAATACTCGATACTTTCATAATTCCCTTAAAGAGAGGAGAAGGAGGAATGCTCTTTGTTCTCTTGTGTCTAGTAGGGGTGTTCTTGAGGATGCCATGGAGGTAAAAGACTTTGTTTTCAATCATTTTAAGTCTTTTTTTGAGGAGACGGAGGAGATTAGGCCGAACCTAAGTGGTGTGGGTTTGAGGAGTCTTAGTGAGCCGGAGGGGTTGAGGTTGGAGCGGCCGTTTTCGGAGATGGAGATCAAGGAGGCAATTTGGGCGTGTGATGGTAACAAAAGTGTCGGGCCGGATGGTTTCTCTCTCGAGTTTTTCAAGAAGTTTTGGGTCGTGATTAGGGAAGACGTTTTGAAGATGTGTAACGACTTTTATCTTAGAGGCTCTCTTGTGAAATCTATTACCTCATCTTTCATTGCTTTGATTCCAAAATCCAATAACCCACAATCTTTAGGTGAATTCCGACCTATTTGTTTGGTGGGTAGCATTTACAAGATCATTGCTAAAATTCTAGCGGCTAGAATTAAGGAGGTCATTGGTACTCTTGTTTCTAACAACCAAACCGCCTTTGTTCCGGGAAGAAATATGATGGATGGTGTTCTCTTGGTCAATGAAATTATTGATTGGTCGAGAAGGAAGAAGAGAAGTTGTCTCTTGCTTAAGGTGGATTTTGAGAAGGCTTATGATTCCGTATCTTGGCAATATCTTAGAGAAACTATGGTGAGGATGGGCTTTGGAGTAAGGTGGATGAGATGGATGGAAACGTGCATTTTTAGTAATCATATGTCTGTTTTGGTGAACGGTAGTGCAACTAAAGAGTTCAAGGTTCACAAGGGTCTAAGACAAGGGGATCCGTTGTCTCCTTTTCTCTTTGTGATAGCCATGGAAGGTTTGACCGCCCTAGTGAAGAGTTCGGTAGCGTTAGGGAATTTTAAGCCTTTCTTGTTCGGGGACAATGATAGTGTGGACATCCTCCAATTTGCGGATGATACCATTCTTTTAGGCGAAGCTTCTTGTGACAACATTTGGAATATGAAGGTTATTTTGAGAGGCTTTGAATTGGTTTCCGGGTTGAGAATCAATTTTGCTAAAAGCAATATTTTTGGAGTTAATGTGGGAGAGTGGTACATAAATGCCGCCTTGACTTTTCTATCTTGCAAGAAAGGGGTGATCCCTTTCAAATTCCTTGGTCTTATTGTGGGGGACAATCCTAGAAGAAAGAAAGTTTGGTTGGAAGTGGTGAACAACATTAGGAGGCGTTTATCCTCATGGAAGGGGAGAAATATCTCAATGGGAGGAAGAGTTACGCTTATAAACTCGGTATTGAATTCTATCCCTATTTTCACTTTATCTTTCTTTAAGATTCCCGGAAAAATTGCAAAAGAAATTAGGAAAATTCAAAGCGAGTTCTTATGGGGTGGTAGTCTGGATAAAAGGTGCATTCATTGGGTCAAATGGGAGGTGGTGTGCAAGCCGAAGGTGAAGGGGGGTTTGGGGATTAGAGATGTCAAAGAAATGAATAACGCTCTTCTCTTGAAATGGAAGTGGAGAATTCTTCATGATGCCGATGCAATTTGGAATACATTTATCAAAATGAGGTATGTTTGTCCTAAAGTTAGGATTCAAATTAATGGAGGAATTTTGCATAGAAGTGACGATTCAATTTGGTGGAGAGACATGTGCAACATAAATGTGTTGGATGAATTTATCGATAACGGTTTTTCCGGTTGCTTCAAATGTGTGTGCAAGAATGGTAAGGACATTCTTTTTTGGCATAATAGGTGGTTGGGAGAACAATCTCTTTGTTTCGACTTCCCGGATTTATATGATTTATCTACAAAAAAGTATTGTACGGTGGAGGAGGTTATAGATTGGCATGGTGGAGTTTTTAGGTGGAAGTTGGAACGCCTTTTCTCGAACGACCCTTCTCACGGCCAGACGGTGGCAGCCGCGGCTGTTGCTGGCAGCAGCTGGGCTAGGCTGCGTGACTGCATCAGCGCATACAGCCCCAGCGAGTCTGCCTCCGACACTTTTGTGTGGTCCTTACACGATAACGCCGAGTTCACCGTTGCGAGCATTGCTTCCGTGATTGATAGCGCGAAGTCTTGTGCTTGGGATTATCATGTGATTAATTCGTTGAAGGTAATGTGGGATCTTAAACTTCCTCCCAAGATTAAGGTCTTTACTTGGCGGCTTTTTATTGACCGGCTTCCTACTAGAGATAATTTGTTGAAAAGAGGTGTGACTAGTGTTGTGTGTCCGAATTGTGTGATGTGCGGCTCCTCTCTTGAATCTTCTTCCCATTTATTCTTTTTTTGTCAAGAGTTGAAAGCGGTTTGGAACTATGTATTCACGTGGCTTGATATAGCGAAGGAGATTACTGTGGATGATTTTCTTAGGTTCGAAGTCATCCAAGAAAAGGCGTTAGGTGGCAAGTGTAGAATTGCGATCAATTTTGTTTGGATAGCTACTCTTTGGTGTATTTGGCTTATGAGAAATGCCATGATTTTTAGGGGGGAGATTTTTAGTTTTGAGGTGGTGTGTACTAACATTGTGTTTCTTTCTTGGAGATGGTTAGGTTGTGGATATACGAAGTTTAAACCAAACTACTACGAATGGTTTAAACTTCCTTTATCCGAATATCGTATACCATAGTGCCTTGTTTTTTGTAAGGGTTGCACCCCTAGTGCGAGCTTTTCAATCAATCAATCAATTGCTTATTAAAAAAAAAAAAAAACTACTCATTCTTCCAGGTCAGCTTCCGTGTGCTTTGTCAGGTAATTATTATATTGGCTTAATTATTATTATAAAATTATGTTTTGGTTTATGTTTTTAATATTAATTTAGGTAACTTTGTCATGAGAGTGAAAGGTTATCTACCATGATTTCGTCACGATAGTGAGAGATCTATTAAGGTTCGAACCGGCACATCGAGAGCGTGGGGGTCAAACTAGATAGTAAAAATTAGGCATTAATCTTAAACACAGCGAGAGCGCTTTAGGAATAATTAGAACTTTGTTTAGTTTTCAAATCGCGTTTCTTGATTTAAGTGGGCGAGCGAGAACAAAATCCTACGGTTGAAGAGCGTGACTTTATTCAAAACCACGAGAGTATGAGGATTAGTCTTTAAGCTAATATTTTCCACTAAATATGTTTTAGACATTATTATAAACCAACGAGTTACAAAGTCCATGAGATACGCTCCGGTCTCTCTTTTCTTATATTTATCTAAATCTTTATTTTATTTCAGTTTTAGTTCTTAGCTTCCCCTTAATCAATCATTCATTAGTCTTAGCTTTACAAAGCGACAATAAATTTTAGTAGGTTGACATTGATCTCTGTGGGTTCGACAATCTTTTATATTATTTCGATACATCTGTGCGCTTGCGGACGCATCATAATTTTAAAAATTAGCATTAAATATTTTCCTTTGGTTGATTGACACTCTATAGGACATCTATTTTCTATTTATTAAAAAACTAAATATTTAGATCTTACAATCCTTCCATTTTCTCTGTTCCTCTTCTATATTTCTTAATTTATCTTCTTTGTTCCATTAATTTTAAATTTATAATGTAATATTTATTATATTTTCCGCATAAAAGGAAATCTTCAGAGTCTTGTATTGAGAAGGAGGCCTTAGGATGAGGCCTAATTTGACTTTGCATCTTTTTAAAAAAAAAAGTTATCTACAACCACAACCACATCTACTCTACTTGTAATGCAATTTTTTTGTTTATGTGGGGACGAAAATTTATTTTGAGTCAACTAATTTAATAAAATTAATTTTAATTAAAAATAAATTGAAGAGAATATTTTCTTAATAATAAGTGCTGAGTATAGTCTCTATCAAAACAGATTTGTTAGTAAAAGTATAATAACAAACTATCTCAAGTCATCATAGCTTTAAAAACTGACTGAGTTAGTCACATGTTCTTGATATTAGATATCCAAATATAAACTCTAGAAAAAAATGAAAAATTTATGCTTTAAAAATTACCTATTTGATTGACAAGGCCAGAAAATGAAGAACAACCAGGGCCACCACTTAACCAAAGCATAAGAGGATCTTTTTGAGGATTATTCTCTGATTTAACAAAATAGTAGAACACTTGCATATCATCATCATCATCACTTTCCCCTAACCCTATGTACCTATCAAATGCAATAGAAAATTTAGGAAAATAATATATATTAAAATAGAGAATGGAAGGGTTAAGATTGATTACCCAGTTTCAAGTTCAAAAGGAAGTGGTCCTTCAAAACCCGGAAGGTATTCAACCTTTGAGCTAGAAGAAGAAGCTTCAATGTGAGTTGCCATGAAAAGCACACCAAGAGCAAATAGAATCTGAAAACTATGACATGAAAGAATCAACAGGTTCATCTTTACAAGCTTCAATTATTTTCTAACTGCAGAGATGGTGAGAATATGGTAACTATGATTTATGTTTGTTGCAGCAACTGTTTGTTGGATTGAGATTGAGTGGTTCATATTGTAACAGCTTGCAACGTACTGATTTGCTAAACATTTATTTTTTTTGTGGTCAAAATTTGACAAATCAATTTAATTTGGCATCATCCACATGTCAATTTTTGGCCATACTTTCTTCGTACTGTTTTTGTTTTTCTTACGTGTCCTCTTATAATAAGTTAAACAAAATTTAATAAGAATCCAGGGTTAATGAACTTCATAATTTTTGGCCATACTTTCCTCACACTGTTTTTGTTTTTCTTACGTCTCGTCTTATAATTAAGTTAAACAAAATAGTAAGATTGTATAAAAAAATTCATGTCCTCAAAAAAAAAAAATAGGAGGGGTGAGGTGGGACGGACACATCGAAGAGAGTAGGCTTAAAATTTTACTTTGTCCCAAAAAAAATATGGGTAAAACAGACATGTCCAGCTGATCGGACCCGTTTTGTCACCCCTATCAAAAGTGTATTCGATTGTAAGAAAAGGTTTAGATAAAAACACGAGAAAGAGTGAAAAAAATGAAAACTAGAAAAAATTTGTTTTTAAAATAAAAATTTTAAAAGTAATTGTTAGTTAAAATAAAATAATATTTTGTTGATTATAACTCGTGAGAAAAATAAGAAATTTTGATATATAAAAAAAATTTGTGCCTCAAATAAAAATAATTATTAATTAAAATAAAATAAATATTTTACTGATAGAGACCCGTCACCAAAAAGTAATTTTGACATTTAAAAATAAAAAATGAAATTAAAATAAAATTTATTGTGTCTTAAGTAAAGATAATTGTTAATTAAAATAAAATAAATATTTTATTGGTATTTATCTATGAAAGAAAGTGAAAATTAGACATTATTTTTAAGAATTTTGTATTAAATAATGAAAAATATTAATTAAAATTGAACAATATATTTTTTAATAGTGATGTACTAGATGAAAAGTTAATTGTGTGTATGACTATTAAATATTAACCAATTTTATAAAATAAATTATTAATTTTATTAAAATTTAAAAATATATCAATTAATATTTTTAATAAAATAAATAATTCAATTCAATTTATTGTAAAAAACAAAATCACATGTCAATATTGTATACATTCGTACACCAATAAATATTCAATATACTAATCATATATTATAATTTAACATTTTAATATACTAAAAATAATTAGGAGAAGATAAAATAATAAAATGAAAAGAGAAAGAAAAATGAGATGGTGAGTGAAAGAGCGAAAAGTGGAGAAAAAAATAAAAATTGAAAAAGTATCAAATTGAAATTTGATACTTGATAGCATTTAATTGATTAAAGTGAATTAATTGAGAGATTATATTTTTATTACTTTAATCTTTTACGAGTGTAAAAAAACTTAAAGTAAAAAATATTATTAATAGTTTACATACGTGTTGTTTTGTTTTAATAGATAGATATTTGATCGATCTAGTAGTTTTGATAAGATAAGAGAGCTACACGCTAGTAAATTAAAGAAAGGTATATAAACGTAAGGAAAAAGGTAAGTGACATTTTTTATTCATTAGATTGATACATAAAGCCTCAACGAGACTATACTATATAATACTTATAATTTCTTTAGAAACCCAACTATTAATAAAAGTTCAATTACATAACAATACTAATGAAAATAATAAATATAATTTATGCATATCGTAAATAATTAAATCATTTATATAAATATTTTTTATTTTTTATCATTGTGATCGGGTTCATTTAAACTTTGTTTTCAAAGTTATAAAGTTGGAGTTCAAACAAAGATGAAATCTATAATAACATTTTGCTTAATAGTCCAATTAAAAATGTATAAGTTAAGTTTGATAATAAAAATGAAAATGAATAGTGAAAAAGAAAAAAATGAAGTGAGTCAAGTGATTTGTCTTGCATGGTAGAGAGAAAATGAACCTACGTTGCTGTGTGAGGTACTATTTGTGTATTTTAATGACATGGTACTAGGTCCTTCTTTTTTTTATAGAATTTGAAGAAGATTATGAGTGGATGAGATTGAGTGGGAAAAGATAAAAACACTACCAATATAATTTATATATTAACTTCAATAACTAAATAATTTACTTAAAAAATTTCTATTCTGTGTCACAAAGAGTTCCAAGAAAATAGCAAAAAAATGTCTCAACATAACAAAAAGAAAACCACAAGATCAACAAACCAAAAATAGCAATTTTTCATTATTGAACACTCATGAAAACAAAGTGAATTAACCTACTACTAATTCAAGTCAAATATGTAAACTTTTGTAATTTGATTGAATCGACCACAAAACCTATATTTAATTTTACAACAATAATAATACAAACTATTGATGATTCTTTACTACTAAAAAAATTGATAATTGTTGCTTTTTTGTCATAAAACTCATGTATAAGTCATCTAAATAACTTGCAAATATTAATGAGTACTGTTGATGTTACTAAAGAGAGCTCTAAAATGATATTCGAAAGAGAATGAGAAATGTCTTACAAATTTCTAAGATTATACCACTCAATTCCAATCTAAACACAATAGAAAAGTGTTTGAGTTTTATTATTCTCGCACACCCAACGCATAAAAGAGAATTAGAATGGATATTGCATCGTCAATTTAAATTATCTTTCGCAGGGACATTCCGTCGCATTCTCGTATTTAGATTAGTTGGCTTCCTTCTAAGGTTGTCCTCTTATATTGACAACTCTCATTGGATAGATTCCTCTCTACAGAGAATCTACAAAAGCACAAGATTATTGTTCGTCCAAATGGTCTTTCTTGTATGTTGTGGTGATTGTCTCGAGTCTGTATTTTATTTAGTTATTACCAATAACTTAGCTTCCACTATATGGTATATGATTTTTAAGTGGTTGAGTTTTTAGGTGTGGTGCTTTCTAGCAAGCACATGATTCCTTTTTATTATTTTATATCTTTAAGATCTAAGGTTAAGAATAAGTGAAATTTTATATTGATCCGATAATATTGTAGTTTGGATCATTTTGAATGATTCTTAATGATAAGATAATGTATTGGTTCGTCAACAAATGTAAAAGAGATGGAAGAAAAGAGTATTTTTTTCCTTGTAATTGGTTTCTAAGAAGATCTTCAAAGAATTCAAACTCCTTCTCTAATAAATTATTTTTCCATTAAAATAACAAGAAAATGTCAAATCATAACAAAAAGAAAGCCACAAGGGCTAACAAACCAAAACTAACAATTTCTCATGATTGAACACCCAGGACAACAAAGTGAATTTACCCACCACTAACTCAAGTCAAATTTGTAAACTTTTTTAACTTTATTTAATCGACCACAAAATCTAAATTTCTACAACTTTGATAAAAACAAACTATTAATGATTCTTTAAGACCAAAAATAATTATTGTTGCGTTCTTGTCATAAATCAAGGGCACAAGCCATCCAAATTGCAGGGAAATATTAACGACTATCCTTGATGCCACAAAAGAGATCTCTAAAATGATATTAGGAAGCGCACTAGAAATGTTCAACCAATTCTCATGATTGTACCACTCAATTCCAATCTTAACACAATAAAAAAAGTAAGTGTTGAGAGGTTCCCCATTTTCACACCTCCCAATGCATAAAAGAAAATTAGAATAGATATTGCATTGTCAAACAAAATTATCTTTAGTAGGTGTAATACGGTGGGAGAACTTACTTGGTGTTTTGTTATTTCGCAAAACATGTTGCGGATAGCTAGAGTCGCCACCGACTTTTATTTTATCCAATTTTTAGAAAGGTAAAAAGAACAGGAAATACCTTTTAAAAAGACTTGGGTTCGGGGGGTAAGTTATACAAAGGGAAGGTGTAAGCACCCTTTGTATCCATGGTTATCCATGGGCTCTTAATTGTTTAGCTCACTTTTTGTTTGAATTGTTTGAAAATCGGGAGTGTCATGTGCGTTTGAAAAGGAGGTTCCAATAGTAGGAAAAACTTAGTAATAATTCTTGTGTCAATCCTCAAGAATATTTACAAAGTGTTTTGAAATTTTTGATTGAACTTATGGCGTGAAAAACATTTTTATTTGAGCAAGCAATTAAGCGCAGTCTACCCTAATTGTTTGGTCTTTCTTGTTCTTTTTTCTTTCATTGAGGGAATTAAGAGACTATCCATACCAATTGTTGGGTTAGTAGTCCTTTCATTGGATGTAAAAGATCATCGAAGGGTCGTCGTATGGTCATTGAAGGAAAATCGTAGGGATACCTCATCATTCGGAGGGACTATCATCATTTAATCGAGGGACGAGATCATTTAAATCGTAGGCAACATCGAAGGGACCATGATCTTTAAATCGGAAGGACCATGATGATTTTTGAATCTTAAGCAACACTACTAAAGGTATCCCCACGTACGAGGGACATGACCATGTTAATCGAAAGGCAACAAGAGAGGGTTACCCTAAAGGTGAGTGTGTAAACAATATAAAAGGAGTGTGTTGTGTTCAGATATTTATCTTGAAGTTAGTGAGCTAACAGTTGATTTTAATCTTTCCATACAATCCAAAGCATACATCTAAGCAGTTATAAGGTGCATAAAGTATAAGCGGAAAAGTAAAATAGCCCTAAGCTATTACAAGGCTTTGGGAGAGATACATTATAAGGAGGTGTGGGAAATAAAAGTCCTAGTTAAAACTATTACAACCCTTAGCAGTTAAATAATAAAAGATATGCGAGAAAGTAAAGTACGAAAATTAAAATCCTGATTACTATTACAAACCATAAGCAATTACAATTATATTGAAAAAGAAAATACGCGAATAAAATAATAGCGGATAAATCGTAAAGTTGAGAAATTAATGGAGGATGCAGAAAATTAAAATCAGGGTTAGGAATAAAATGAGGGTTAAAAAACTTTTTATTTAACCTAATTATTTAATTAATTATTAAATTAATACTAATCCTAATTAGTTTATCACTTTAATTAGCCTAATTAACATAATTAACTAAACTTAATGTCTAATTAAATTAGCCTAAAAAACCTAGTTTTATTTAACCTAAAAACCATTTTTTACTAATTAAAGAAAAAAATTAATTTTTGGGTATTTTATATGACTTAACTAACTAATTAAAATAATGATAAAATTAATTTATGAAAAAAAGCTAATCCTAAATTTTAGTTGGCTAATTTAATTTGTTAGTATTCAGCAAAAAAATAGTTACGGTTAGTATAAAAGAAATAACAAAAAAAATATAAGAAAAAATAAAAAAAATTGGAAAAATAAACGTTGGATTTGGTGTGGATGGTCCATGAAGGTCCATGGTGGAACGCATCTTCAGGCCCGTTAGATCAAGTACCAGAGCAATCTGACGCTCAGGGAACTAGGGCGCATCATGCACGTGATGCAGAGAAGAGCACCGACCATTGTTCATTCAAGCTTAGTCAGCGTGGGGCGCAGGGAGCGCGGTTGGACTAATGAGAAGAAGAGGGATAGAGTTGAATTATTGACAAGCCAACAGACGGATGCCACGCGTGGTCAAAATTTCAAAGTTCCTGTTCATCTTCTCCACCGAAATCTGCTACGATTTTGTTTCCACTTTTGCTTCAGTTTTGCTACGAAATTTTGTAGTGAATTCTACGAAACTTAAAACCTGCAAAAAAACGACTTATACAACAAAACTAAACACCCTGATCTCCTAATTAGTAAGCTACAAACTCAAAGATGACATCGTTTTGAGTAGATGGGGCCTGGAACATGGAAAACGAAGGTTCGCATCTTTGAAGCCCTAACAATGGAAAACGGTTGTTTAGGGCTCCAAGCTTCCCTGCTACACACCAAACCTTCTCTTAAGCATGTCAGAAACTCAAAGCAATCATTAGTTTAGGTTAGGACACGATAAAATATAGAAAACAAAAATCAAATGCATATGAACATGAAGAAGGAAAAGCATGTGTTTTAAGCCCTTTTGATCGTGTGTTTTGATTTGTACCTACCCTTTGGCAACTTACAGGGAGAATGGAACGGTTTGTTAGAGTTGATATGAGCTGCAAATAAGAAAACGAAGATTGGCTTTTTTGTGAGTTTTTTTGGAAATTTGAGAGGTGTTTAGAGGCTAGGGTTTCGTGTCCTTTGATGCTTAAGGTGTTGTGTTTATATAGAGGAAAAAATTAGGGTTGAAAGTTTGGAATCAAATCATGAGATTGGTGAGAGAAAAAATTGAGAAATATTTGATTGAAAATCATATGAAATCTTGCTATATTTGATTTACTTGAGCCCCAAGAGTGATCTTGTGATTGAAAAAAACAAATCCTGCACCAATTTGATTTTATTTTATTTTTCCTTGATTTAATTTGAATAAAACCAAAAAATTAATAAAATAAAATAAACCAAACCATACACCAACGAAATTCTTTGGTCCTCAAGGTGTTTCTTGGGCTTTTATATGATCCAAAATAAAGCCCCACAATTTAATTCATTATTTTTTACATTTTACTTGATTTATTTGCAATTTAAATGAACAAAATTCAAATAAATAGAAATAAAAATTCCAAAAATATAGGCCCATTAGTCAAAAAATGTAAAATTACTCAATTAGGTTTTTGTGCATTTCTTGAAAATTTGACCAACTTGTGCAATTCATATCTCCCTCAATTTTGATCATATAAAGGTTTTCTAGGGCTTTTTGGAAAGCTCAAGATGTCCTTTATAGGCTCGCTTTGGTTTCATCTCAATTGAGTCTACCATGTTCATGTACCACTCTCTGAGAGAAAATGACTTTTTGTGGATTCTCAAAAGGACCTGTAATATGTTGGCCCATATCTTTCAAATGAAGCATTTTAGCTAATTCTTTAGAGATACAAAGTTATAGAGAATGAAATTTTCTTCAAAATAAGCTTTGGTTGGACAATTTGTGATGAACCATGTGAAAGTTAGGGCAGGTCAAGGTTTGATTGACTTTTCATTCAAAACCCTAATTTTAGCAACCCTGAGTTTTGCTGATTTCTGAGCTTTTCTTGAAGAATCATGATCAACCCTTGATAAAATGATGAATGTGACTTCAAATGATTGATGTTAACCAAAAATCTTGACTTTTGACTGTATGTTGACCATAGTTGACTTTCTGCCTCATACAGTTCACTGTTGGTCAACTGACTGACTGATCAAACTTATGATTCAAGGCCTGAAACTTCGTATGATGATACTTGGAAACATATGAGACACTATGAAGTCCACTTGAGTCATTGGAGGCTCAATTTCCTTGGGAAAAGTCAAAACCCTAGTTAGAGTTTTGTTATTTTTAGGAGAGGTGTAAATGTGCCCAATTCTTATGTAGTCTTGGGCAGTTGGAGCTTGAGGAGACTGCTTGAACCAAAATATTTTAAAATATGGAGGGAAAATTTTGGGGTATGACAATAGGGATATCCCATCCCACCCTCATATTAGGGATAGTTGGATTCCTTCTTAGGTGGTGGTTTTCTTTTGGAAACTACTATTGAATCGATTCCTCTCTACAAATAATTTATTCAAGTGTAAGGTTATTACTGTCCCATATGATATTTCTTGTATGTTTTGTGTGGATTGTCTCGAGTCTGCATCCCATTTCTTCATTACGTATAGCTTAGCTTCACTACAACAAATAACACTTTTCATGATGAAACTTTCACGTTATTCAGGAAAACCGAGGGTTTATTCCAAGCCACACCACATATATATATATATATATATATATATATATATATATATATTAAAAATAAAAAAAAATCCTCAATTTTTAAAAAAACCGAGGTGATATACCATTCAGGACATGCTTCAAATCTCAACTAATGCACTTTATGTTTTTATTGTTAACAACTTTAAAATAAATGATTTAACCCTTCGATTTATTTGATAAACCGACGGATATTTTAATCGGATTTTAATATAAATATTCGTTGAACAAATTTTACCCTAATATTATCTTATTTGTAGCTACCCCAATGTCGAATACATCATTTTTTTAGGATTAATTGCAAAACAGAAAAAAATGTTCTTCTACCTTGAACAATATATTTTTTCAACTTTTATAATCTATCTCAAACAATGGTGTTAATGTTGTTGTTGTTGAAGGTTAAGTTTTTACTGATGGATTACAAATGCTGAAAAACATTTCCCAATTTTTGGAACAAACACTTGATTAGAATTTGGATGCATTTCAAGCAAGCAAATTGTATACACTAGTGAAAGCAGTGATAACGATAACATCAACAACCAATCTTGGTGAAGGCATGTGTGACATTCAAGACAGATCTCTACCACCTTGTATGGGACTGGGACATGCTGCATTTTTTATATTCTGGGTAAACAATCTTGATATTCTGCGAAGATTTGTTGCATACAATGTATTTTTGATATTCTGGGTAAAGAATGTAACCATTTTCAAAAAATAAAATACTATAACCCCTCGGTTTTGTTTTAAAACCGAGGGGTTAGAGTAATATAATAATTGTTTCTTTTACAAAAATAGTTACATTGTTTACCCATAATATTAAAAATATATTGTATGCAATAAATAATTTACTCTAACCCCTCGAGGGGTTAGAGACCTTTGCTCAGGCTATAATTTTAATATTTTGGATAAACAATATGATATTATGCATTTGTTTTATACAATGTATTTTTAATATTCTGGGTAAACAATGTAACCATTTTTTTAAAATATTTTACTCTAACCCCTCGGTTCTTTTAAAAACCAAGATGATAGTTAAGTGTTTTTTTCTTCATATTTTCATTCAACGGCCTTAAACAAATCTTTGTCATCCATTTAAAAGTTATCAACGCTCAAGAATCCACCATTAGCGATCCGTGTGAAACCTAAGGGACATCCATTATATAAGTTCTTTTACGATATTGGAAATCTAAGGAAACATATGTGACCTAAGGAAACTTGGAAAAGTTCTCTTCGATGGATTGCAAAAGCAGAAAATGATCTAGGTTCAAGGTTTGTTCTATTAGATTTTTATTTGTACCGAAAATATTTTTTATTATAGATTTTAATTATGTTACATTTTTTTCATTAGAAACAAATACATGCAAGAGTTTCCTAGTATTTGATCTTATCAAGAATATCAAGAAATTGAAAATCCAACATATCTTCATGGACAATTAATGTAATATTATTTATAAGCACTGTAACGAGTTTTTTTTTTTTTTTAAAAAAATATAATATTATGGAAAACACTGTAACGAGATTTATTTTTAAAAATTATATAATTTTCCCCCGTTTTTAGGATAAACCGAGATAAAATAGGCTCTAGTTTTTGTAAATAATAAAAGTGCAGAAACTGAGGTTCAAACCCATGCCATAATAGACCTTTACCTCGGTGTTTTAAAAACCAAGGAGTTAAGTCATTACTCTTCATGACGCCCTTCGTTACCCCGATTCTTTTACCAAGGTAAAATGTATTTTGCGTCCGACGTTAGAACTGCTTTTTGTAGTAGTGCTTCCATAATGTGGTATTAGATTTTTATGTGATTGTGTTTTTAGGTATGGTGCTTCCAAGGGATCATATGATTATTTTTTAGTGTTTTATATCACTAATAACTAAGTTAATTTGTAAAATTTTGCATTGATTTGGTAATGTTGTGGTTTGGACCATTTGGATGGTTCATAATGATAAGCTATTGTTTTGGTTCGTCAACAAATATGAAAGAGATTGCAAAAAAGAGTATTTTTGTTCCTTATAAATGGTTTTGAAAGGATATTCAAAGAACTCAAACTCCTTCTATGACGGAGTATTTTTTGCCAAGAAAATATAAAAAAATGTTAAAACATAACAAAAAAGAAATCCACGAGTGCTAACAAACCAAAAACAAGCATTCTCTCATGATTGAACACCCAAAACAACAAAGTGAATTAGTCCCCTATGTAAGTTAATATGAGCGCCTAAGAGGGGGGTGA
Source organism: Vicia villosa (assembly GCF_029867415.1). NCBI lineage: Eukaryota > Viridiplantae > Streptophyta > Magnoliopsida > Fabales > Fabaceae > Vicia > Vicia villosa. The sequence goes on along the minus strand of NW_026706165.1, from coordinate 34,728 downwards.
ATTAGGTGATGGTAGATTTTTGTCCTTTTATTCTTTTATGATCTTGTTGTGTGTGATAAAAGCAATAAAAGCGGAAAGTAAATGAACACACGATGTATACTGGTTCCCCTCACAGGTCGAGAGTACTCCAGTCCCCTTGCCAACTAGAAAGAGATTTTACTATAATGTTATGACTCTTACAAGACTCTTCCTAGTCCTTCTAAAGAGACAACCACCAAGAACACCCTTCTTGGATTTCAATAAGTCCTTAAGAGAACACCCTCCCTAAGGATACCTCTTGTTTCCAAAACCATGGACAACAAGGTTACAACCTTACAATCTTATATCCACACTTGGAATAATAAGATGTAATCAATACAAACATAAAGGATTACAAATGATTGAATATTTTTGGTAATAAGTAAAGTTTTCTCACAATAGGTTATTGTGTATTCAATGGAAATGATGAAGAAAATTTTCTAAGTATATGAAAGTGTATGCTGAAAATTTTCTTTAAAGAAGTTTGAACACAATGGAAATTTGAGAGCAAGAGCACAACAAAATGATTATGAAAAATTGATAGTATGTGTGTTCTTTCAAAAGGAATAAAGAAGCCTTTATATAGGGTTAAAAACCCTTTCAAAAGGCTGCAAAAACATTTTCAAAATGGTGCAAACTCATGGCTTAAAACAAATTTCGTGTGGCTGAAGAAACAATGAAAAGATGTGATGTTTCAGTGGTAATCGGTTACCAAAAGAAGAGTAATCGGTTACCCTCTCCCAACGTTCAAATATTTCAAATTTTTACCAGGGTAACCGATTACTGAAACTAGGGTAATCGATTACCCATACAAAAACCAGAGAGAGAATTTTTCAAAACGTCAGTAACCGGTTACCATAACTCCAGTAACCGATTACTTCAACTAAAAAGCCAAAAAATACTTTGAGAAAAGCTTTTCATGCTAAAATGAGTTTTACCAAAAACCTTTAAAATGTAATGCATGATATGTGTGATATTTCCATTGATTACATAATTATATCTAAGTGAGTTTTTCTTTAACTTATTTACCTTACAATTGATCAAGATATATTGAAGATTAAAACTTGTATATTGAGAGAAGTCTTGATCCAAGTCCTTTGCCAAAAGCTTTGGTGATGTTTTGTCTTCATCAAAAACTCTTGAAGAAGCTTGTTGTCATACCCCAAAATTTGCCCATGCTATTTCTCTCCTTCAAATTCAAATCAAGACACATGGCTCAAAGACATCCCTCCTAAACAATGTTCAAGGAACTAGGCTTTTGTTGTTTTAAGGGAAAATCAATGGATCAAAAGCTCCAAGACATCTCATATGGCTTATGATGTTCCAAACTATGTCCATGACAAAATTCAGGCCTCAATTCAAAGGATTGGTCACTCAGTTGCTCAGAAAGTCAATAGTCGACTAGTTCGACTTAAAAGTCAACTGTGGTCAAAGTACAGTCAAAACTTCTGATTTTTGGTCAACATCCTCATTATGAAGTATAATTCATCATTTGATCAAGGATTGATCATGATTCATCAAGAAAAGCTCCAGAATCATCAAAAACCTGAGTTTCTAAATTAGGGTTTTCTAGAAGAAAGTCAACTGAACTTTGACCAGCCATAACTTCCGCATGGAACATCAGAAATTTTCCATCCAAAGCTCAATTTGAAGGAAATTGAATTCTCTACAATTTTGTCTCTCACATGCCAAGTCTAAAAATGCACCATTTGGGAGTTATGAGTCAAAACATTACAGGTCCTCCAAAAGGTCAACAAAAAGTTATCTTTTTCAAAAGTTCATAACTTGAACATGGTAGACTCAATTGAGATGAAACCAAAAGGAGCCTTTAGAAGACTCTTTAAGGTTTCCAAAAAGTCCTAGAACACTTTTATATGACAAATATTGAAGGAGTTATGGTTTGCTAAAGTTGAGCTATTTTGAGAAAATGCATGAAAACCAAAGTGATGAATTTTAAGTTTTTTGACTAATGGGCCTAAGTTTGAGTTTTGACACATGATCATGAGTGCATTAAAGGCCCATAAATTTGATTTCCCATTTTTGTGCCATTTATTTGATTTATTTGAATTCTTATTCATTTAAATGAAAAATAATTTCAATAAAATCACAAAATAAATGAAATAAAGTATGAGTTCATATTCTAACCATATGGAAGGCCCAAATAATTCCCCATGAGGGTCCAAAATGTGATAAGTAATATGGGGGAGAGATTGGCTTGAAATAGAAAGAGTTTTTATATATTTTTGAAGAAAAATTCCTTTTCTTTAAAAGACTTGATACCCAAGCCCATCCTTGACCTAAATCACTCTCTATATATACTACTAGGAGTGCAACATAAGGATTGACGAACTCATAGCTTCAAGAACAGCAAAAAAGGGAGAAAACAAAGGGTTTCACGTGAAAAGAAGTCTTCAAGACTAGGGCACGATAAAGAGTTTTCTCTAGCAAGTTTCGAGTGGAACCAGGCGTTCATTCAGCATTCAAGGGCCTATAGGAATACCTCCCAAGTATCTTCATCAATAGCAACCGCTGGAACTTGCAAGAGCTGATCACGGTTTGCGTTTTTTTTTCTTACGTTTTGTTCTCAATAGTTTACGTATTATGAATGATATTTGCTTGCATATTCGCATTCATCTTGATATCTGCGAACGTTTGGAACCGTCATGAATTAGTTTTAACGCGAGATTACTAGTTTGCCACTGTTAGGGCAAGATATCTCTCTTCCTTCGTGTTCACGTTTGCAGGTAGCTTCGGATCAAACGAGCCCCGGATTCAAACTCAGCACTTATTTTTATGTGGATCTGGGCTTTTGGTTCGCAGGTTTAACGTGTTTTCTATGAGCTTTAATTTTGCAAAAATTGCTACGGGTTTAGATGCAGGAAACCGTAGCTAAAACGCTTCAAATTCGTAGCTAATTAAATGATGAAGATGATGAATAGTAAAGGAGACCAATCTATGCGCATGCGTGGCTTTTCCAAGCACTCCGATTGGTCAGTCAACAACGGCCAATCCTCTCTCCTATTCTCACTGGCTGTTCAACGTTGCATGGGGCCCAACCTGAATCTCCTTTTGACTCTACCACTGACCAATGTCATACCCCAAAATTTACCCGATCAAATCTACGTCTTTTAATTTATTAAGGACCAAAATTAAGAGTCATGGGGTTTGACATTCTTATTATCAAACCCACCCTCTTATAAAATACCCTGAGTTAAGATGAGGTTTAAGGTTAGAAGGTGCTTGAGCCCAGTCATCTGACCCATCTGTTCCATTTTCGAGATCTTCAGTCCATTTCACATATAGCTTATGATTTTTTGTTCGATTATTAATTTTAAGAGGATTATCATTATTATTAGTTTAAATTTTTGCTATTTATCTTTACAATTATTTGATTTTTTTCTTTCACTCATTTTAAAATGCTAAGTAAAATACAAAAAAATTATGAAATAAATAAAAAAAAGAAAAGAAAAGGAGCTTTGTGTGAAAGATCCTAACCCGGATCTGAGAACCTTAGGTAAATGGCATGAGACCAAGGAGACTGCACAGCGTATACTGATGTGGTTGATATGGTGGCCATCGTTAGTGTGACACATTTGTTTGTCCTGGTGTTCCTTGGGATCCGACTTGAGGAAACACTTGGCTGCTGCGTGGTGTCATCAAGCATTAATTTGCCCCTAGAACCCTAGTGGAACTTGACTTTGGCCTATTAGAAAGTAGAGAGGTGGCTGGCTTTGGTTTCGACTGAAGTTGGTTGATACTCGAAGCTACACTCATGTGGACTGGACTTTTAGGATCTTCTCGGTTGGTGATTCGATCGCCGAACCGAGATAAGCGCCTTCGAGAATGGTCAATGATATGAGCTCCCTAGAACCCGATCTTTATATAGGACAGGTTGAACCAACTAAACTTCAGTGGGGAGGGTACTTACCTACGAACTTCAAGCAAGCCTTTAAACCTAATGGCACTTGTGTGACTTGTTTGTGTTTGCTACTAACCTTTGTGTCCTTGCAGGTTTTGTTAAAGGAATTGTTTGTCTTTACTATCTTACACTTTGCCTGATGCATTACATAACATCATGACATCATGACATCATACGCATACATGATTTAACTAACCCTTTCAAGGATCTTAGGAATTTATGGCGCACAATTTCAGGTGCTCTTATCAAGGACTGAACTATTGTCAAGGGGCAAGAGGATTTACTTTCCTCTCGCCACATACCTTCCAATTCAGAGACGCTGTACCTATCAAGGGGCAAGATGATTTATTTTCCTCTAGCCATATACCTTCAAATTCATAGGTATCCCAAATCAGAGGCGATGACCCACTCGATATGGTGAGCTCGATTCTCAAAGAAGGATGTTCAAAGACGAAATTCAGAATTCTTCAGACAAAGACGCAACCAATCATTTTCTAACGTCGCAAACTAAATTTCCTATAGATCCTTGAAAACATTGCACCTGCATTCATAACATCGCATAGCAGGTTTCTCACAACAGGTATCTCATCATCTCTTGATGTTTACTTCAGTCCAAATGGATTTCGAGCAATTAGTCAGACACCTTCAGGCTCAGAACATCCGATCCCAAACTTTGATTCTGAACGTAAACAAGGGGCAAGAAGAATCGAAGGCATATCCCGAACTAATACCGACTAAATCATCCCAAAACGCAAAAATTTCAATAAACATCACAAATGACTAAATTAAGCAAATAATTATTAAAAACACCAAATAATATATAATTACTAATATAATTAATAAAAATCGGGATGTTACAGTACCATATACCTCTCCTTTGAATTCACACCGAAAATTGGAGAAAGAATATTTTTAAGGCATTTAATCGAATCAAATTCCAAAGGGTACTAAATCAAAGGGTTATTTTAACATATTTAAAGAAAGTCTCAATTAAAATTACCAAACCAAATGATAGAAATTCATAAAAAATACCTAAAATATCTAAACACACAAAAGTATCTAAAACCTATTTTTACATTTTTTTATTTGAGTCAAAAAGGATTATCAATTAAAAGGTAAGAGAAAATCTATTTTAAACATATAATGCAAAAGCTGCCCAACAGGGGGTGCCTTAGTAAAATAGAAATGAAGTAATTCTTTTTGTAAATGGCGCGTGGGCCTCTTCAGGGAGGTGAGAAAACAAAAGCGTAAAGGCCCATTCAAATCCATGGCCTAGACTGCAATTTATGTCACTCTTTCCATTTTATTATTTCAATATCATTCATTTTCCATCAGTATGTGTATTATATTATTATATTGTATGGTTTTATTATAAGGAAGCAACGTATCATACACGTGAACCAACATCAATTGGACATGATTTCACTTAAGCGAATAAGACAAACAAAAGAATTGAACTAATTATCACATGTCACGTCAAGATCCAATGATTGAATAAAGGGCAAAATGCCAAAAGGTTGGGAGAATGAGCCAATCAATGCACGCCACCTCAGCTAAATGGAATAAAACGCAAGGAAATAGACTGGCGGCTGGAGATGACTTCCGGTCATTTTCTTTGGCGAAAGCCCTACCGGAGCCATATGAATTTTCCATAAATTTAAAAGACCGGTACCGTTCGACTCAGATTCTCCCCCTGATTCTGAATCTGCCATTAATTTCCACTAAAACTCGCTCTAATGCGCTAATCGAATACCACAATTAAACCCTAACTTCTAACACTTCCATGAAAATGCAAGATATCTACCCCAACATTATCCCTGTGCTACATAGAACTCAAGCACGCAACTTAAGCATCCAAACAACGATTAATTCATACAAACTGAGTCAAGTTCAAGAGTCAAAGATTTCAAGCAAATGAATCAAACAACACCGAGTATATTCAAGATGCGTATGACCTATTTGTTGGAAATTTTCTTAATTAATCAAAACTTTATTCATCCATACTCAATTCATGATTAAATATTAAGCGGAAGCGTACCTTTAATATCCATGAAATATTAATGAGAAAATGTTCTTGATAGGATAATGACCTTCCAATTGTAGATTCTTTAATTCCTTAGTTTCTCTTCCAATGGAATAAAGAGAATAAATATTCTATGATATTTTTCTAGTAGTGTCTGCAATTGGAGACCATAACCCCTTATTTATAAGAATCACATGCTCTTTCATGAAGAGTCGTGTTTATTAAAGTTTAGAATCTCATGCCCTTCCATGAAGGGTCATGATTATTCAAGGTTTCTTATTCCAATTTTACCCATCACAAAAAATAGAAATAAGACTTTTGATATCTACACCATATTTTTCATGAGAATTACATCCTTAGCCATAAACTTTACATTAAATAGATCACTTTAATTTGGCTAATTAAATAATGGTCCTAACACATTAATTTATTACATGTATGACCCCTATTCGCATATTGCTAATATGCTAAGAAGTTCAGAGCACGTACTTGTTTAAATCTTGAATGAAGAACTTCAAAGAAAACTCAACCAGCTACGTACTCTCGATGATGTTGATGATGGTGGCGATGCAAGAAAGATTGAAGTAGAAGGAATCTATGAGATATAAACTCAGGGATCCATGGTGATCATTAAGCTAAGATGAAGATGATGATTCCTTGCAATGGTAAAGACTCTTTTCAGTGGAGGTGGTGAAGATTGTGATTGGTTGTTGAAGACGTTTTGTGATTGTAGATGAAGATTGAAGATGTTTCAGTTAGGGTAGTAGTTGCAAAGTTTGTTAAGAGTTTGTTAGGGTTGCTGATGGTGGAGAGAGAGATGAGAGAGAAGAAAGAGTGGATGTTTAAAACTGAGAAAAGAAAATGGAAAATGAATCGTGGAAATAGATTTGTGAAGGTTTGAGTTTTATATAGTGTGAGGTGCATTATTTGTTATGGTGGAGAGTAGTGTAACATATCTTTCTCAGCAAACTTAGCATACAAGGGTTGTGTACATATGGTAAGCTTTCCCTTTTTCTTTACATGCTGATAGTGTATACCACACATGCCATGTTGCGGACTTCTCCACGTGAATGCATTGCCCGATGATATCGTCCAGATTCCATTTCAAGTTACTCATTTTAAAGCATCCTAACTTGTTCGTCTCCTACTCGATTAATTTGATCCTTGGATTAATGTAAAGAGGACACAGGATAGAGAAGATTCTATGTTTGGAGGTTATTGGAATGAGTCATGGAAGTTATTCAAACATGCATGCAAACATGGTGAGACACCCTTGTCCAGGGCGCACATTGTTAAGAAGTTAATTAGGAACCCTAACAAACTAAAGAAAAGCTAAGAGAAATAAAATAGACAAGTAAAATAAACTAAGAAAATTAAAGACTTTTTCATTTCATTGGTACCTCAAATGTGTCAAAGACACTACATTATATAATATTCATAATGGATAATAAAACTAAAAGCCCATATACAATTAGAGCCCAATAATAATAATAATATTAATATTAATACTAATAAATAATAATAATAATAAATACTATTATACCCTTCTATCATTGCCGCGGGGTTCACTTGAACCTTGTCCTCAAGGTTCGTAAATAAAATAAAATTGTTGAATGGGACAAGTGTTGAATGATTAAATAAAGGTGAATTCTTATCTACCCATCACAAAAAGTTGGGTAGAGTTACCTTTAGTGTAAAATACTTTGGAAATAACAAAAAAGTATACTATTTAATAAATAATTAAATAAGATAAAATTAAATGTTGCAATGTGATTGGTGGAATGTAGGTTACCCAACTTTTTAGGATGGGTAAAGAAGTTGTCACCTTAAATAAATTGACTTGGTGACTGATGAATACCGAGAGACTCTTCACAGTGGACACAACTAGGCGCTAGCATGCATAAAAAATTCACTAGACAACTAACATAATTGGAGGACAATGGAGAGTGGACAGCTAGCATGTTTTCATATTACTTTTCACTTTTTTTTCTTTTCCCCTCATTTTTTTTTCCATTTTCATCTCTCTCACGTTTCCTTTTTCTCTTTCCCTTTTCTTCTTTCTGTTTCCCTTCTTGCTCTTCTTCTTTTTTTTTCTAACGAAACTAATTAAAAATTACAATGATAGAAGCAACTAAAATGGTGGTGGTTCCGGCGGTGGTCGGTGGTGGCTGATAAATGGTGTTTGTGGTGAGAGTGGTGGTGACAGTTCCGGTGGCTTTGGTGGCGGCGCCGACACCGGAAGTTTAAAACATATCTTTGTTTTGTTATCAAACAATGATTTCAAATGTAAAGCTCTCACCTTTATACAGTCAATAGTAGATTGAAACATATTCAATGGTTTAGGCTGTAGTGGCAACATTGTGGTTTTCTTCCGAGATAATATTCTCTTTTCCGGTGAGAGAGTTGTTTTTGTAGGTGACGCTGTTCTGTTTTTTGACGATGAATCTGTCTGAACTATCACCGGAAGTGATGCCAGATATACCTTCGGAAAAGTCGTCGGAATTCTTTCCGCAGATGCCGCCGGAATACTCGCCGGAGTTGGTTGCAGTGGTTCTGAATGCAGATCTGTGGGTTCCGGTAACAGATATGGTGGTAGATCCGCCGGAGAAGATGCCGGAAATTTCGCCGGAGAAGACGCCGGAAATTTCGTCGGAGTTCTAGATGGAGATACCGCCGTGATGCTTGTTGGAGAAGCCGTCGGGGTTGTCATCGGAGCCAGCAACGTCACTGGAGATGCTACTTTCTCTTCTTTTTCTAAAGGTTTTTTTGTAGTTTTCAGCCCAACATATCTCTCTTTCCATTTTTTTGTGTTTTTTTGAAGGAATCAGAAATATTTTGAATTTGTTCTTTCAACTCTTCTCTATATTTGTTTGATAACTCATGAGTTTCAATCAAATATTGTTTCAGAGTTTCCAGATCTTTGTAAAATGTTTCTGATTGTAAATTGGAATTTTGGGGTTCTGGTTGGTATGGGTTAGGTGAAGGTGGATATGATGTGTATGGGTTAGATGATGTAGGTGGTATAGTTGTGACAGTAGAGTAATAAGGAGAAATGGGGTGATAATAAAATGGTGATGGAACACTAACATATGGAGGAGTGAAAGATTGATAGTATGGATTTGTCATGGAAGGATTGAAGTTCAAGGATGAAAGCACCAATGTTAGGAAGTTAATTAGGAACCCTAACAAACTAAAGAAAAGCTAAGAGAAATAAAATAGACAAGTAAAATAAACTAAGAAAATTAAAGACTTTTTCATTTCATTGGTACCTCAAATGTGTCAAAGACACTACATTATATAATATCCATAATGGATAATAAAACTAAAAGCCCATATACAATTAGAGCCCAATAATAATAATATTAATATTAATACTAATAAATAATAATAATAATAATAATAATAATAAATACTATTATACCCTTCTATCACACACGCAAGACTCAATCTCTGGCCTAGAACTTTGTCAAGCACCATCCCCTGAACATGCAAATTTGAAGTCCCATATCTCTCTATATATTCAACCAAATATTATGGTTCTTAGATCATTAAATAGAGGACATGTAATATAACAGGTTTGCATTGGAATTGAATTTAAAAGGTGCCTCTAACTCTCTAAAATTGGACTTGAAAGTGACACGCCACATGTTCGATCATTTGCCTGCGCGTGCCAAGAATATTGCCTGGCATCTTGACTTGTACAAGTTTAAATCTTCCAACTTCAAGCTCTTGTATCTTTTGATCCAAACTTAAATTGGAAAAATTTGCAACTACAAAGTTGTTCTCCTCCATGAGAGGAATAACTTTCGTGTTAAATTTTTCTCCAAAAATTGCCTTATCCACATGTAAAATAGGTCTGAAGTCAGTTGACCGGCCATTTTCAAACTTTTCTTCAAAAAGTTCCAAGTATAGAAGTTTCCCCTTTTGGCAAGTTTTGCATTCTAACCAACTTCTATTTTTGGCAATTTTGGTTATTTTTTATTTTAACTATTTTCCATGATATTTTCTTGAATAATATTCACCAAACATCAATAATATGAGATTTGACTTTGACTTTGACCAAAATACTCCAAAAGTCAACTGTTTGACTTTTTCATCCTTAGATGAATTTTTTGATCAGTTAACTGCCAATTCAATTTCAATCAATCTCCAATCAATGAAATCAATTGAAAAGCTCAACATAGACCCCACGTCACTTCACACTATAAAAATCATCTCATGATTAAAATGTTGACCAAAAAGTCAATTGCATTGACTTTGGTCAAAAAACCTTGATTTGGGAAGACTAGATGAACCTGTAACTTGTATCCTCTAATCCATGCCTTGAACTGAAGGTAGTGGAACCATAATTTCAAGAGAATTTTAATGAGATGATGTCATATAATGAGCCCTCAGATCCTCTCCATTTAATCAAGAAATTTTCTTAAGAAAAAGCTCCTCTCCTTATCAACTCTTAAGCAATATCCATGACATGAATGAATGTATTGATCCATAACCTAAATATGATGTTTATGAATATGATGCAAAATCTTTTCCAGGTTAAAAAAGGATGGACAAATTTTGGGGTGCAACAATTCCCACCAAGCAGAGGAACTCGCTTCTCATTAAATAGGTTGCTTTTAGCTGAGGGATTCACCTCCCACTTGAAAAGGCGACCTTCATTAGAGAGATTCGCCCCCAAGTTGAGGGAATTTCCTCATATGTAAAGGGGCCACATCCCAAAATATTTAACACGCTTCTTATCAATAGGTTCGCCCTAGAATGCGGGACGGAACCCAAAAGAAGCCATAAAGCATTTCACCATCTTGTGTTTGAGAGATAGTGTAATATTATATTTGTGAGAGTCCCTAACAGGGGTGACATGAGGATTCTCACCTAGCAAGATATCACCCGGCGCGACATCTTCGTAGAACACGAGGGCTCGCCCTTGGGACATATGAGGTTCATGGTAATGTTTCGTCCCTTTAATCTTATAAGAAAGAGTCATACCACGACTCTTCTGAAAGTAGGTAGTCAACAGTCTCCCTTAGTCAAGGGAAGCAGTTGCTGCTTGCTTATAAGGGTTTCCTAAACCCTAGGGCCCAAAGTCCCTACAAATACTTTTCCCCTAACCGGAGAGAGGACATATGATAATATATACAGAACTTAGTTACACCATAAACGCGATGCTTACATACATAGTCATTCACCTCACGTGAGATGGCTCTCTCATACCCCCATAAACACCACCATACATGACCTCTCACCGTCATGAGCCATCTCTAACTATTATAAATCTACTAAGACCTTTGAGTATCCCCTACTCCTATAGAGATATCACACACACATGTATTTTTTGACCAATACACATTATATGATATGTTTATAAACTATTTTCAACTTTAAAGAAAAAGCAATTTAACTATATTTTAGTTTTTTATTATAGAAATCATTATAAGCTACAAATTAATTTTTTATCAAGCATGTCTCATATACAAAATCATGACTTACATTACATATTTGCATTGCTTCCTTAGTACACATTGTTCAAATATTACAAAATATATATTTTTAGAAAACAAAATTATTAAAAATTAAACATCTCATAGTTATGCCATCTAAGTGTGGATTATAAAGGTGTATTAGATATCCATTTAGAAAACATGACAAAACCTGCCCAAGGAGTGTATTCAGGACCTGTATGTCCTGACCCCTGTAATTAATTAAGCAAAAATTAATTTAAAAAATTTGTATACTCTACAAAAAGATACTTATTTTTTTTTTTAACAAATGAAATGTTTTTATAAAAAAAATTATTTGTGATTTAGTTAGTAATATCTCACCTTTAGAGTTGCAAATGTCATTTGATTAGAATAAGTCCTCGTATATCTGCATAAAATTTAAATTTTTAATTTAAATTAAAATACATATTGTGTTATTGTGTTATGAAGTTTTTAGTAGAAAATCAAACAAAATGGAAGAATACAATCGAAGACTTGAGAGTCAGTACACTAATTCATCTTGGAAGTTGTAAGCCTAAATCAAATGAGAAATGTTATTCTTAAGCCAACATCCACACCTACACCGTATTTTACCGTTCATTAATACGGTGAATAATCAAATATTATAATAATAAATTATTTTTTAAAAAAATAGTTTTTTTATGTTTTATTTAGATTAAGGGTGTATGGATACAAAATTATGTGATTAACATATTTCATAATTTTATTAACCAACATTTTAAATTTCATTAACCAATTTCATAATTTTACTAACCAACATTTTAAATTTCATTAACCAACTTCATAATTATTAAAAATTTGAGCATTTATTAACCACCTCATAATTTCATTAACCAATATTTTACATTATAATAACCAACTTTGTTTACTGCAAAAAATAATTTTTAATATTTGAGCGTTTATTAACCAACTTCATCATTTCATTAACCAATTTTTTATATTTCATTAACCAACTTTGTTTTACTAATTAAAATTATTTTTAATATCGAGGCGTTTATTAAGCAACTTAATCACTTTATTAACAAATTTTTTATATTGATTTACTACTAAAAGGCACTGTTCATGCACTGTTTACAAACATTATTCACAACCATTGTTCGTGTAATGTTCATGCTACTGTTCATAAATATAATTTTTTTTTTTCAAAAAACATTGTTCACCGTATAAATACGGCAAACATTATTTGGTGTATAATTAGGGTGTAAGAATAGCCTATCTGAAATCAAATAGGCTCTATTTTTTTTTTAATTGACAAATACACTTTTAAAATGTATGATAAATTAATCAATCAATTATATATCCATTAAAAGATTATGCCTACAAATTATCAATAATATGTTTTACTTTAAAACTTTTAACACTTGCAAAAGGTTAAAATGGTAAAATTATAATCCCTCAGTTAATTCACCTTACCTTAACCAAATGCTACCAAATATCAAGTTCTTATTTAATACTTTTTTAACTTTCACTTTTTTCCCACTTCTCGCAAGGGCTTTGGCTAATATGCATAAGGATTTACTTATGCACCATGCATAAGCCTACATAAGCCATTGAATCATGTTCTTAATCCAGTATTGAGTATTGAGTATTGAGTATTGAGTAATAACAATTGATGTTTAGAATTTGATCCAAGGGTCCATAATATTCTATGCATGGTGCATAGATTTTTATCTATGCACGGTAACTGCACCCTCTCGCAAGTATCTTACTAGTTTTTCTACACAAATCCTCCTTGTATTGAATCTTTGTTGATTAATAATATGAGTTAAGTTTCTGTTTGTCAAAAAAAAATAGTACTATTAACTTTTATCGACGTCCCTCCACATTGATCTCACATCAATGTCATCCCATTATAGACTATTTAACATGAAAAATTAATGTCTTTTATGCCTAACTTTTCAATAATTTGTCTTTCTACACTTGCAACTACCTACACATGTATCTCTAACGTGGCAAGAATTTAATAAAAAATTAATCTCTAGTGAACGGAAATTGATATTGGATTAAGGTGCAATTTAACATGTCACATTATAGACCCTAATTAAATAAGGTAATAAAATGGCCATTTTAAATAACATTTTAGATGTTAAAAATATATTTGATTATTTTAAAAAATAAATGATTATTTTGATGAATGTTAATAATTTAATAGACCAATTTGTAATTTCACTAAAAGATTGAGATTTACTAATCCAATATAATATGAAGTAGATAAGAATATCACATTTATCCAATTTTAATAACTCTCATTCTTTCATAAATTGCACTACCTTCATTTATGTGAGAATTTGGTCAAACTCTAGTGGATCAAAAAGTAATTTCCTGTTTCGACATAGATTGTATCGTAGACCTACATACTGTAGTCGAAATGTGTTCTAGTATGTGGATGTATAAATGCTAGGGTTGTTAGTACTTCGAATTGGACTTGTTTGTTATGCCCAATTGTTTAAGTTAGCTTGTATCCTAAGTTGGTTTGTAATGGGTATTTATGAAAAAGCCCATTAGTTTAGTATGTTAGGTTTCATTATAAATAGCATACTAGTCTCTCATCATTGCATACTGCAAATTCCAGTTTAGGGTGAGAGGGTTACTTGTTATTCTTGTAACTTGTAATCTTGATTGAAAGAGAAAGAAAAGAATAACAGTTATAAACAATCTTTGTTGTTCTTCTTGTTTATCATCTTTTCTACCCTTGTGTGTTTCTCAATCACAAATAAATAGTTTATCTTTTATTCATCGAGGCATCCTTTTCACAACAATTTCTAAGTATAAAATCATCTTAATTTTTTTCTTTATCCATTTTTAATAAAAATCTCTTTAAATTTTCAACTGCATTAGTTATTTATCACAAACATACACCTACTATTTTATATATTCTTCTACAATACATAATAAATATAATAAGTTGAATTATAAAGACTAAATAACTCTATTTTTTTAAAGTTAAACCTATAAAAATAAGGGTTAATAGTCATTTACCTCCTGCAATATAGGCGTGTTTTGATTTAGCCCCCTTGAAAAAAAATTAAAAAGTTCCTTGAAATATTAAAATTCTAAGTCTTTTGCCCTCTAGATGACAAAATGACTCCCTGTAAATTTTTTGTATTATTATTTACCACCCTAGTTTTTAAACGCTTAGAAGAATACTCTAAAATTATAAGGAGATATTTAATTTTTTTTAAAGAAGGGTAAATAAAAAAATGACTATATTGCAGGAGGATAAATCGTTATTAACCCTAAAAATAATATCAATTGTCAACAAAAAATTCGTATCACAACCAATATATAAAGACAAATGTATATATATATATATATATATATATATATATATATATATATATATATATATATATATATATTCTACACATGTTTTAATATAACTCTCATTGAAAACATTCTCTCATTTCCATGTTTTCAAGTTTTAAACTTTGTTTTACATTATGCCTCAAGATCTCTAATAGTTTGTATGTGGTAATAGAAATTTGATGATATCACATTCATATTGAAGTTTAATGCTTACCCTGCTACTTGATCTTTAATTAGCCATGACCTCCAATCATCCACAATAGAGTAGTTTAGACCTTTTATCCATGATTGTGTAGATAAGAAAGGAACAACTAAATCATGATCTCCACTGCAAAAAATACATAAATTTTCATAAGAAATTAGGTAGTTTTAATGACACAAAATACAGAGAAAAAAAATGAATCTCACCATACGAAAGAGAATTATTTACTTAGCACAATAAAAGAAATCAATGAATGATGTTATTGATTTTTCTATAAACTTATGAAGATTAATTACTTCATATGACTTAAGAGAATTAATCATTACATCACAAAGCTGAAATCTTCACCTATATATCAAAGAGCGGAATCCTTTTTTACTTAGATTTACATGAAATTCAACACTGTTTGTGATATCAAACACAAAATCATTCCGATAACAACGTATCCATTTTTCTATAGTACCCTGCAAAACTCAAAACTATGTCCATTAATATATTATTGATAACAATCATTCTTCTATGGACATAACTTAAATTTATAAATATTTCTATGTGACTTAAATTTGTCATGCCAAACCTCCCGAATATGCAGTGCTTTGCGAACACGCTCTTCATTAGCCCATATTTCGTTGAGATAAAATTTATAAAGCTATAAAAACAATGAAAGTGACCAAGATATAAAACTTGAAGCATTATAGAATTATTTTGAAATAAAATTATATAATTTATGAAATAAAAAATTACTTGGCAACGTAAGTCAGGCACGGGCGGTGTGAGATGATAACTAAGAGATTCTTTAAACTCTTGAGTTAAAGATCTCCTCCATACATGCGGCTCATCTTCACAATAGTAATCTAAAATATGCGATCGTTTAATTCCTGAAATACACTGTAGATAAAAATAATAGTTTAATAATATTTCAAACAAATTGAAATGAGACAAAGTAACAAAGTTGAAAACTAAATAGTTTTAAAGATTGACAAAATGGAAGATAAAAACTAATTCACAACTTAATATTATTTTTATAAAGGATATATGTAAAATTGAGATAGTTTACTTGCCTTATCAAAATATTGGAGATCTCTTAAACATAACACATTTTTGGAATTTACATCAATATACTCTCCTTTACAATTTTGTTGTAAGGACTGTGCCAACAAATAACCGTAAATCGTTATTAAGCATAACACCAATTTTAATAAACATTAATAGTGAAGTATTTTTTTAAAATAAACAAATTAAATTTTGTTGAGTTTAAAAGTTAAACTCAAATTAAGTTTTGTTGTGGTCAATCACATATAGTTCATTTCTAATCAACTATATGTTGTTTGGCTATATTAACGCATCATAATTGTAATCAAATTGAAAACTCAATGCAACTTTATCTAAAAAGACTAGTAATAATACCTCATATAGTTCATTGGAAATGAGCCCCATTCCATGAGCATATGAGATTCGATCATTTTTTTCTTTACGTGTTGTTACAGGGTTCCCTAGTAGATATCCCTAAAAAAATTAAGATTGATTTAACTTTAATGACACATATAACAAGTGTTATAGTTGAAAAGTAATGAAGGTATTAGGTTTTAAAAATGTTCTCTCTTGATTATAATTTTCATTGGTGATCGAAGAATATATATATATATATATATATATATATATATATATATATATATATATATATATATATATATATATATATATATATATATATATATATATATATATATATATATATATATATATATATATATATATATGATAAAAACCTTGAGATTTATCAATGGTTGGAGAGCTTTCCCATTTCCTGTTAATCAAAGAAATTGATGCAAATAATGTATCATATTTATAGTTAGGAGGGCTAACTAAAACAATTGTGAAACTATTTTGATATCATTGTCATTGTAAATATATTTTTTTCAATTAATTATATGACTACTTCATCTTAAAAATTGAGTCATTTAAAATTTCTAACCATTTGAAATTTCTTGAACAATAGCAGGGATAGGAATCCCAGCATATGAATCTCCTCCAACGTAGAATTCATTTGAAAGAAATTCAGGATGATCAATCAACCACTACAAATACACAAATCCAAATAATCATTACAAATGATAAGAAAATGATCAAAATAATAAAATGTATTTAGAGTGATATGAAGGAGGTAATTGTCCTAAAGTACACTAATCAAAGAGAAATATAAAAATATGACAAGAAATATGATAACATTAACATAATGATTTATACAGAGAAAAGAGAGAGAGAGGAGAGAAACACCCAAAGAGAGAAAAAGCTGAGGGGAATGGACGATGGTCTCCAAAAGGAAAGGAAAACAAAGTGCATGGGACAATGCAGGTGCGAGGAAAGGTACAAATGTTAATCGGAATATATCTTCATTCTTCCTTACTGCTTTTCCTGAGAGGTATGCTGCCAGAGACCTCTACAAGGTTATTGCAAAGTTTGGGGACGTTAATGAGGTGGTGATTCTGTTTAAAAAGGATATAAGAGGTAACATATATGGTTTTGTGTGTTTTTTTAACGTTGAAGATGAGAGACTCTTGACGATTAAGTTGGATAACATTTTTCTGGAAGAAAGGAAAATACGTGTTAATATCCCACGATTGAATAGACGGGAATGCGTAGTGCAAGGCATGTCGATGAAGTACGATTTGAGAGACAAGCTTGGAGGTGTGCGTCGGGAAGCTAGGAACCAGGACATGCTCAACATCAAGTCTGAACAGACAGCTTTTAGGTTAAAGTCTGTAATTATTAAAGGAGGTGACATATATTCTTTTGCTCAGGTGGTCGGAAGTGGTAAAGAAGGCGGGGGGGAGCCATTGTGTGGGAATGATGATACAAACAATATCAGGCTCAGAGTATTTGATGATGTGTGTAGGGATATGGTGCCTAAGCTTCAGAAAGCTATGGTGGGGGTGGTTAACAAGGAATGGTCGACTCGCTGTATTCAAAATGAAATGCATGCCGATGGTGTCTTCCTTATTAAGGTGATTCCGATGGGAACAAATAAATGTTTGCTTGTTGAACTTGAGGAAGGGGAGCTGGAGGAGCTGATGAAGGATAGCTTGGAGAAAGTCGATCATTGGTTCCAATCTATCAAAAGATGGGAAGCTGGAGATGTGAATTACGAGCGGTTAGCTTGGTTCAGATGTTATGGTGAGCCTTGTCATGTATGGTGGGAAAAGTTTTTTAAGTTTCTTGCTCATGATATTGGTGAGTTTGTGACTATGGATGACAAAATCATGGGAAGGAATACTATGGAGGTGGCTAGATTTTGTTTCAAGACTTCTTGCCTGAATATGTTGAATAAAGCTCTGAGTGTTGTTATCGAGGGCAGGAGTTTTACTATTAATCTTCTTGAGGACTTTAATGGTGCTCCTACGCTGGTAGAGGGTTGTTGAATCCGATGGTGGTTCTGATGGTGGTGCGTATTCCTACGTGGAATGGAGTGAGGATGAAGCCAATGAATTGTTTGAGGATGGAAAGGTGGAAGGGATATTTGATGGTAACGTGTCAAAGGTTAGTGGGACATTTTTGTGCAAGTCAACCTCGGAGGCAGCAGAGTTAGGGGATTCAAAGTGTGAAAAGGTAATGGAAACTTTACCTAAAAAATTTGAGGTGATAGGGGATAAAGTATGTGAAGGTGGTGATGTTATTGTGCTTATGCCTGCGACACTTGGAGCGAGAAGCCCAAAAAGGAGAGCAAAAGTAAAAAAATCCGCGCTGGTCCATACTTTGTCTTATACTAAACAAAGGTTGGATAATAGTGTGGGACACGTGGTAGTTAACATTGTGGGGTATGAAGGCAGGTTAATGGGATTGGAATTGGGTCGGGTTAAAGATGGGGTCGTTGGCCCAATGGGTGTTAATGATGTTATATCCAAACATCATGATTTGGAAGCCCAAGGCAATATGGGTGGAAACACTGATGTGCGTGGGAGTTTTTTCATTTCGGGTGATTCCATTTCCTCTTTTAGCCCTTATTCGAAACACTTTCAAAGATAGAAGAGTTGGGGGAATTGTGATGCAGCGTGCAATTCAAGATCTGGTATTTACACGACGGATTCATACGTGGTTAGATGTAACAAAAGGATGATGGGTTGTCTGAGTTTGGATGTAGCAACGGTGGTTTGGAACAAAGCGAAATCAATTGGTGTTTCAGTAAGGGGATCAGTTTCACGTCAAATTAAAGCAATCAAAAAGTTAGAAGAATCGGCTCATCGTGGCAAGGCCTTGAAGGATGCTTAAAACAAGAATGTTTCCCAATGATTGTGTTGTCCTATAATTTGAGGGGGTGTGGCGGCACGGCTAAGAGGAAGTGTCTTCGAGATCTTATCTGTTCTGTCCAAGTAGATGTCTATTTTATTCAAGAGTCTAAGTTATGTAACTTTGTTTTGGTGAATGTCAAATCCTTATGGAGAGAGGGTGATTTGGAGTTGAGTTCTAAGTGGGATGTGGGTAGGTATGGAGGTATCATAATAATGTGGAAAGTTGGTATTTTGAGGTTATTTTTAGCTTCGTTGGTGAAGGTTTTCTGGGGTTATCTGTTAATTAGCAAGGAAAACTGGTTTATTTGGTCAATGTGTATTCTTCTTGCTCTTTTGATAAGAAGAAAGAAATGTGGAATAAGTTGAGGGAGCTGAGAAGAAAATTCCAAAAGGGAGATTGGTGTTTGGGTGGAGACTTTAATGTAGTTTGTGATAAGGGGGGAGGAAAGGTGTGGGAGTCTAGAGTGGTGGTGGGGAGATACAGGAGTTCAATGATTTTATCTCTTCGATGGAGCTGATTGATCTAGAGTGGTGGTGGATATTGATCTTTTAATAGTATGCGAGGAAAACCGGGATTCGTGTTGAAAGAGAAATTGTCCAAACTGAAAGTTATGATCAGGCATTGGAATAAGAAGATTTTTGGTGTGTTGGACTTAGAGGTTAATAGCGCCATTAACAATCTTAAAAATCTGGATTCTATGGTGGCTACGGTTGAAGGAGGAGTTAATGCAGATATAGCTGATACTAGGATTGTTGCATCTAAATCTATGTGGGATGCAATTACTAACAGGGAAAGTGTTATGAAGCAAAAGTATAAATGTAAGTGGTTGTTAGATGGAGATGCTAATACCAAATACTTTCATAATGTGATGAAAGGAAGACTGCGGAGGAATGCCATTATTGGTTTGAGCACGGATAGAGGATGTCTCCGTGAGGTGGAAGATGTGAAGGCGGGGATTTTTAATCACTTTGCGAACATATTTGTGGAGGTTAAGGATGAGCGGCCGAAGCTTGATGGTGTTAATTTTGGCTGTCTTTCTAATAACGAGTGGAATTTGTTGGAACAATCGTTTCTGTTAGAGGAAGTTAAAGAAATTGTTTGGCTTGGAGATTGTGAGAAAATCTCGGGGCCTGATGGCTACTCGTTGGGTTTTCTTAAAAACTGTTGGAGCTTTGTTTCTAATGATGTTATGAAATTTGTTCAAGATTTCCACACTAGGGGCAAACTGCCCAAGGCAATCACGGCTTCGTTTTTTTCGCTTATACCTAAAATTGATAGTCCGTAACGGGTCGAAGACTACAGGCCTATTTGTCTTATAAGTTGCTTATATTGTTTACTGGCTAAATTGTTGGCTGCAAGATTGAAGAAGGTCATTGGCAAACTTGTATCCCCTAACCAATCTGCTTTCATTGAAGGAAGACAAATGATGGATGGTGTAGTTGTTTTGAATGAGGTTGTTGATTTTGCAAAAAGGAATAGGAGGGAGTGTTTGATTTTAAAGTCAACTTCGAAAAGGCATATGATTGTGTTTTGTAGAACTTTCTCATATATTTGTTCAACGGTATGGGATTTGGGAATAAGTGGTGCCTTTGGATGGAAGCTTTGGTTTTTTCTAGTTCAATTTCAGTACTCGTTAATGGGAGCCCGAAGGCTGAATTTGTGGCATCTAGAGGTCTTCGACAGGGTGATCCGTTGTCCCCGTTTCTATTTTTGTTAGTTACGGAGGGTTTTGCTGGTCTGATGCGGAATGCTTCAGAGATTTGTGGCTTTCTAGGGTTTCACTTCAATCACCAAATTCATTTTGAGTTATTGCAATTCGCGGATGATACCGTCATACTTTGTGATGGGAGTATAGATAACATGTGGTGCATCAAGGCGGCTTTACATGGTTTTGAGCGTGTTTCCGGATTGAGCATCAACTTTAATAAAAGCAAATTATATGGTATCAACATTGGAGATGATGTCTTGGCTACTGCTGCTAATTTTCTGCCCTGTGAAATTGGCAGTATGCCTTTTATTTTCCTATTGGCGCTAATCATAGGAGAAAGAGCACGTGGAAACCAATTTTCAACAAATTCGCTAGAAGTCTTGCAGTTTGGAAGGGTAAACATGTGTCTATTGGAAGTAAAGTAACGCTCTTAAATTCTATTCTTAATAATATTCCGATTTATTGGCTCTCCTTTTCCAAAGCGCCAAGAGTCGTGTGGGAGGAATTAATCAAAATCCAAAGAGCATTCTTATGGGGAAATAAGAAGGATGAGAAAAGGAGAATGTGTTGGGTAAGTTGGGATAGAGTTTTCTTAGCTAATGAAGACGGAGGCTTAGAGGTCAAGAATATGGAATTGTTTAATTTGGCTTTGATTAGTTAGTGGGGTTGGAGATGCGTGTCAGAACGGAACTTTGTTTGGTCTGAAATTTTAAAATTCAGATATGGTGAAGGGTTTCAAAGTATTCGTGACGAGGTTCCGGAGAATAGATTGAAGAAATATTCGTTGTGGTGGCGTGATGTGCGGGCTGTTTGTAGAAGTAAAATTAATGAGCATCATTGGTTCTTGGATCGTGTTGAGTGCAACAGTCAGCATGTTGTTTTGTGGGGTGATGGTAGTGATGCTTTTTCTGTGAAGAATGCTTACCAAAGTCTGTATGCTACAACAAGAGGGGATCAACATCAATTGGTGGATGATTTTAAAGTGCAGGTTATTCAAAACATCTGGAAAGCGAAGGTACCCGAGAAAATTAAAATTTTCAAATGGCGGTTTATTCTTGATAGCCTTCCTACTAGAGAGGATCTAGGGCGGAGAGGAGTTATTATTGGCATGAATAACTTTTGTCCTCTGTGTAATTCTAGTGCTGAATCAAGAGTCCATTTGTTCTTTGGCTGTGTCGAAGCGGGCAAGGTGTGGACGGAGGTCTTACGTTGGTTGTTAAGGGAGGATATGGATATTGGGATCGGCAATCCGGATTTTGATGTTCTTGAGCGTATTTGTGACTGCTTGGAGGTGTGCGTTCATATGTCGTTTGTTGGTTTTTTCTGGCTTCTCATCACTTGGAATATCTGGAGAGCTAGGAATGATTTGATTTTTTCTAATAAGGCTTGGAATGTTAGGAGGCTGGTGATATGTATTAAATCTATGGGTTGGGATTGGTACTCAATCTTTGTCAACAAAGGTGTAGACAGTGATGCGGATGTTTGGTTTTCTCAGCCGTCGACTATGATCTGTTTTTAGTGTGGCTTTTTTGCGCTAGGTTGGGCTTGTCTTGTGGGGTTTCCCGTTTGTTTGTTTGTTCTCTCTCTTTTGTATTGGGTTAGCACCCCTTGTGTTGTTTAATACAAAGTCGATTATAAAAAAAAACACATATATACTAACGGTCTTGAACAGTGATGTGTCTATCTACATGCTAGTAAGCATAATGAAGATACCTTTCTAATAAATTGATGAACATGGTGAACAAACTTTCGATCGCTTCGATGAGAAGAAGTATTTTTTGCATATGAGAAACCTGTTCCAAATGGCAAATTTGCAAACATAATGTTGCATAGCTGACAGGAAAACATTATCATTACTACAAGTAAATCACCTTCCAATAATGAAATCATGATAAAAAAACTCAAAGAGAATGAATGTTTAGATTTAAACACTCTCTACACCTTTGTCCATGATTGTGGCCTCAAGACCAGACTAGGAATGCTCCCGTTATACTCCTTCTTTTCCATTGTAATTGGACCTATTAGTTTCAGCATGGTCAACTATAATAACAAGCTAAACCCAACACACACAAAATAGCTAAAGTACAAAATTGACGGAATGATCCTTTACAGCTTTTTCTCTACTACCCATTGTTCTGCCATAATTCTAACCTTTAAATTATATTCTGTTGTGAAAAACGATACCAATAACAAAGTATAATAGGGAATTAGGGAAGAGAATAAGAACACAAGAATTGGTTATAACTGCTATTCTTTCACTTTCTCTTAAAACAAGATTACAAGTTTACAAGAATAACAAATAACCTCTCTCACCCTCAATTAGGATTTGCAGCTTAGCAATGATGAGAGACTAGTATGCTATTTATAATAAAACCTAACATACTAACTAATGGGCTTTTTCAGCAAGGCCCATAACACAAGCCAACTTAATAAATAAGCTAACTTAACAAATTAGGGTTTAAGCACTAAAACCTAATTTAACATGCTAACAACCCTAGCATCTTCGACACAAGCATGTGAACAACCTTCGACATCATGCTTAACCCTGTCGAACCAAGAAGCTACCCTTCGGCCATACTAGAGTTCGATCCAATATCTCACAAATCTCCACCTTGGATCT
Organism: Vicia villosa; assembly: GCF_029867415.1. Taxonomy (NCBI): domain Eukaryota; kingdom Viridiplantae; phylum Streptophyta; class Magnoliopsida; order Fabales; family Fabaceae; genus Vicia; species Vicia villosa. Next base: position 11,144 of record NW_026706165.1, on the reverse strand, counting down.
AACTCTACAACATCAAGGGAACACACTAGCTTTCTTCATGCAGCTTTATCAACTGCATACAGTGGAAAAACTTGCAACTCGGCAATGTCTTGGTGATCATATCAGCAGCATTGTCTTCAGTCGAAACCTTCAGCACTTGGACTTCTCCACGCTCGATTACTCCTCTGACGAAATGCAGCCTCACATCAATGTGCTTAGTTCGCTCATGATAGGCTGAATTCTTCGACAGGTGTATTGCACTCTGACTATCACATTTAACAGTGATACTTCGACCTTGAAGTTTCAGCTCCTTTGCAAAACCTTCAAGCCACAATGCTTCTTTCACAGCTTCAGTGAGAGCAATATATTCCGCTTCAGTGGTTGATAGAGCAACAACCTTCTGAAGAGTTGCTTTCCAACTAATTGTTGTGCCAAACATAGTGAAAACATATCCAGAAATAGACTTTCTAGAATCCATACAACCTGCATAATCAGAGTCGACATATCCTTCTATTACTGCTTTACTATCTTCACCCAAGGCTCCACCATAAATTAGGACTCTATTCAGAGACCCATTTATGTACCTTAAAATCCACTTCAATGCTTGCCAGTGAGCCTTTCCAGGATTCGCCATGTACCTGCTTACAAGACTAACTGCGTAAGCTATGTCGGGTCTAGTACAGACCATAGCATACATCAAAGAACCAACTATATTAGCATATGGGATGCTATTCATATAGGCTATTTCGACATCAGTACTGGGACACTGATCAACACTCAGCTTGAATTGAGGGTTTGTTGGAGTCACAACTGGCTTCGAATTCGACATACCAAACTTTTCAAGAATCTTCCGTAGATATGCCTCTTGAGATAGACATAACTTCGACTTCTTTCTATCTCTTCGAATGTCAATTCCAAGAATCCTGGAAGCAGCTCCCAGATCCTTCATATCGAACTCCTTATTGAGTTCAGCCTTCACCCTCATCACATCTTCAACATTGTTGCTTGCTATGAGAATATCATCCACATAAAGTAACAAAATAACAAATGAATTACCAGGTCGAAATCTGAAGTAAACGCAATGGTCGAACTGACTTCTAATGAAACTTATGCGTGCCATGAACTTGTCGAATCTCCTATTCCACTGTCGAGGAGATTGTTTCAGCCCATACAAAGATCTCTTTAACTTGCACACATAATCTTCCTTCCCCTTTTCGACATACCCTTCAGGTTGCCTCATCAGGATCGTTTCATCTAGATCACCATACAAGAACGCAGTCTTCACATCCATCTGTTCCAGTTCAAGATCGAACTGTGCCACCATGGCAAGCAACATTCGAATGGACCTATGCTTCACAACAGGAGAAAACACATCATTGAAGTCGACACCTTCTTTCTGAGTGAAACCCCTTGCAACTAACCTTGCCTTGTATCTTTTCGACGTCACTCCTTCAATTCCTTCCTTAACTTTGAAAATCCATTTACAGCTGACTAACCTTGCCCCAACAGGTTTCTTGATCAGTTCCCAAGTATGATTATCATGAAGAGATTTCATCTCATCATCCATGGCCTTCAGCCATTCAGTCTTATTTCGACTCCTCATAACTTCCTTATAGTCTCTAGGTTCTTCGTCTAGAACCTCACTTGCAGAGATTAAGGCATAAGCTATAAGATCTGCATATCCAAGTCTTTGAGGTGGCTTGATGACTCTTCTCGACCTATCTCTCGACAATATGTAGTCATCGTCAGTTTCCTCAACTTCAGCATCTTCTGCTTCTTCTTCGACTTCATCTGGGATATGCAATTCAGCATCAACATGCTCCACCTCAACAGGAATCTCTACCTGTTCCAGCTCTTCGTCAGATGTTTCTGTACTTCGACCAACATCATCAGTTTTCTTAAAAGCCATTTTAGCTTCATTAAAAACTACATCTCGACTGGTGATACACCTCCTGTGACCTGGCTCTAGGCACCATAGCCTATAAGCTTTGACTCCTTCAGGGTATCCCATGAACATGCATTTCAGAGCTCTAGGTTCGACCTTGTCTTGCCTAATGTGAGCATAGGCTACGCAGCCAAATACTCTCAGTTTGTCGAGATCTGGTGGATGTCCCGACCAAACTTCTTTAGGTGTCTTCATATCTAACGCTGTCGAAGGACATCTGTTTATCAGATATGTTGCTGTCGAAACAGCCTCAGCCCAGAACACCTTTGTTAACCCCGCACTAGTCAACATGCATCTGACTCTCTCCAAAATAGTTCGATTAAACCTTTCAGCCAAACCATTTTGCTGTGGAGTACCTGCAGTAGTTCTATGCCTTGCAATACCAGAGGCAGCACAAAAACTGTCGAATGCCTCATTGCAAAATTCAAGGCCATTGTCGGTTCTCAACCTCTTGACCTTTCTGCCAGTCTGATTTTCAACCAGAGTCTTCCAACTTTTGAAATTCTCAAAAGTTTCATCCTTAGTCTTCTGGATGAATACCCATAATTTTCTGGAATAATCATCTACTATGGATAGAAAATACCTTGCTCCTGAATGTGATGGACACCTTGCAGGCCCCCAAAGATCAGCATGGATGTAATCAAGGGATCCATGTGTTCTTTGTTTGCCTTTGTTGAACTTCACTCTGCAAGATTTTCCAAGTACACAGGGTTCACAAAACTTCAGCTTTTCGATTTTGTCTCCACCAAGCAGATTTTGTTTCCCTAATTCGACCAGACCCCTTTCACTGACATGGCCCAATCTCATGTGCCAGATTTCTGTCTTCGACAAAGGTTTCGTGGATACAACATTTGTCGAACCACTTACAACTTCAGCCTCAAGGGTATACAAGCCTTGTTTCTTCACGCCTCTCAAGACTTCCTTCGACCCCTTCATGACTCTTAGGATGCTTTTCTCTCCTTGGAAAACATATCCTTTCTTGTCGAATTCACCAAGAGAAAGCAAATTTCTCTTCAAATCAGGAACATACCTGACTTCAGTCAACAACCTTATTGACTCATCATGGAGCTTGAATCTCACAGATCCAACACCTGCAATCTTGCAAGCCTTGTTGTTTCCCAGCAATACTGATCCACCATCTTGATCACATAATTCCTCGAACAAGTCTTTGTTTGGAGTCATGTGCCAAGTGCAACCTGAATCCATAATCCACTCCTTCTTAGAGTCACTGCTTGAAACCACAAGAACATCAGATGATTCGAAATCATCTTGAACAATGGCAGCGTTGCCATTATCCTTACCTCCATGATATTTCAAGCGTTCAGGGCACACCTTTCTTGTGTGACCCTCCTTCTTACAATGGTAGCATCAAATGCCAGATGCTTCGCCACTGTAAGTCTTCGACTGGCTTTTGCCTTTCTTCTTGTCGAACTTACCATCCTTTCGTAAGAGTTTTCCTTTAACGGCCAAACCTTCGCCAACAGTCGAAGGTTTATGCTCCTTTCGTTCATTCAAGTCCTTAGAGTACAAGGCTGATTGAACTTCTTCAAACGTCAGGGACTCCCTTCCATACAAGAGAGTTTCTTTGAAGTGAGCATGTGATCGAGGCAAAGAACACAATAGTAACAGCGCTTGATCTTTATCATCGATTTTCACATCAATATTTTCAAGATCAAGAATCAGCTTGTTGAACATATCCAACTGCTCAGCCAATACTTTGTCTTCAATCATCTTGAATGAATACAAAGCTTGCTTCAGGTAGAGTCGATTTACCAGCGATTTGGTCATGTACAAACTTTCAAGTTTCACCCATAACCCTGATGCCGTCGTCTCCTTTGATACCTGCCTGAGAACCTTATCACCAAGGCTCAACAAAATTGCGCTGTGTGCCTTCTCAATCATAGTCGTCTTCTCCGCTGCCGTTAATGCAGCATTCATGGCTGCCTCTCCCTTCAACGCTTCCAAACAACCCTGCTGAACCAGTAGGGCTTTCATCTTCAAGCGCCACAGACCGAAATCATTCACTCCGGTGAACTTTTCAATCTCATACTTTGTTGACGGCATCTTCTCCACGCTCACCGCACCAATTTGTTGTGAAAAACGATACCAATAACAAAGTATAATAGGGAATTAGGGAAGAGAATAAGAACACAAGAATTGGTTATAACTGCTATTCTTTCACTTTCTCTTAAAACAAGATTACAAGTTTACAAGAATAACAAATAACCTCTCTCACCCTCAATTAGGATTTGCAGCTTAGCAATGATGAGAGACTAGTATGCTATTTATAATAAAACCTAACATACTAACTAATGGGCTTTTTCAGCAAGGCCCATAACACAAGCCAACTTAATAAATAAGCTAACTTAACAAATTAGGGTTTAAGCACTAAAACCTAATTTAACATGCTAACAACCCTAGCATCTTCGACACAAGCATGTGAACAACCTTCGACATCATGCTTAACCCTGTCGAACCAAGAAGCTACCCTTCGGCCATACTAGAGTTCGATCCAATATCTCACATATTCTATATCTACTTCTCTTCTAGGTTATTATTTTTTTTTATATATTAACAACAATTGGATTTAGAGCAGGGTTGGAGCTGAAGGAAAAAAAGAGAGGAGAGAATCCACTCTCAAATTGATGTTAGTAGTTAACTTTAAGATTATTAAATATTGTCTCTTATTTGATTAGTTATATGCAAAATCTAAAGTTTTAAGTTATAGGTAAGTCTGTATAATTTTTTAAATATCCAATATACATGATTTTATAATTACATGTATAATAAAAATTGAAAATAAATTGAAAATATAAAAAACACAAAATTCAAAATTAATGCAAAAAGAAGTAAAATATATTTATATTGTCTTAGATATAAGTTTGAGTGAACATAAATTCCCTTAAAAAATTCTCTACTCCGCAATTCATCCTAAAAAATTACTTATACCTCATGAAATACCTTCATATATTATCAATGTAATTTCAAGACTATGTACTCTGGTTTAAAAATAAGTCGTGCTATTTCCATTATAGTACATCGGTTGGTATGGGTTTCATGTATATCGCTAATATTTTTAGTGGCTTGATGACACTACTACAAAATATATCTTTTTTAACACCATATTATTACGTTCTTCATGTAAACCATGGTAATAACTCATTTTTGGGTGTTTTTTTGTTGTCACGGTTCGTATTATCAAATGTGGTAAAATGTGTTAAACACTATAGAAAAGAATGCGTTAATTAACAAGATTTTATATTGGTTATTTTTTGCAGGTATCCATAGGGTATGAGCCATTGCCATCCCTAAACATAAATTTACTTGCGGCTTAGTTCGGTTTAAGACGATATATTAAAAAATTCAATCCGAGTCAATCTAACTTAATGTGGTTTAATTTGGATCGATTTTTAAATATCCAAATTATAAATTATATTATAATTAATATTATAAAAATACTGATAAATCATAGATTTGATATAAAAAGTTAATATTATAAAATGAGAGTGTATTGTAAAAATAAAAATAAATAGATTAAATCAAATTAATAAATATTATTAAAAAAATAATTATCATCTAATAATAAATTTAAGTCACATATCATACTAAATTATCAATAGATTAAACCATATATAGTTCGGTTTGGTTTGGATCAATTTTAAAAAATCAATTCGAATAAAACAGTTTTCACAAAATATCATCCAAACACATTTAATAAATTTTAGTTTTTTTTTGTGATTTTTGATTTTTGGATCAATTTACCATTTTTATTTAAGTTGGTTTTTGATCCAACTTGGATCAATTTACCAACTTAAATAAAAATGGTAAATTGATCCAAAAATCAAAAATCACAAAAAAAAACTAAAATTTATTAAATGTGTTTGGATGATATTTTGTGAAAACTGTTTTATTCGAATTGATTTTTTAAAATTGATCCAAACCAAACCGAACTATATATGGTTTAATCTATTGATAATTTAGTATGATATGTGACTTAAATTTATTATTAGATGATAATTATTTTTTTAATAATATTTATTAATTTGATTTAATCTATTTATTTTTATTTTTACAATACACTCTCATTTTATAATATTAACTTTTTATATCAAATCTATGATTTATCAGTATTTTTATAATATTAATTATAATATAATTTATAATTTGGATATTTAAAAATCGATCCAAATTAAACCACATTAAGTTAGATTGACTCGGATTGAATTTTTTAATATATCGTCTTAAACCGAACTAAGCCGCAAGTAAATTTATGTTTAGGGATGGCAATGGCTCATACCCTATGGATACCTGCAAAAAATAACCAATATAAAATCTTGTTAATTAACGCATTCTTTTCTATAGTGTTTAACACATTTTACCACATTTGATAATACGAACCGTGACAACAAAAAAACACCCAAAAATGAGTTATTACCATGGTTTACATGAAGAACGTAATAATATGGTGTTAAAAAAGATATATTTTGTAGTAGTGTCATCAAGCCACTAAAAATATTAGCGATATACATGAAACCCATACCAACCGATGTACTATAATGGAAATAGCACGACTTATTTTTAAACCAGAGTACATAGTCTTGAAATTACATTGATAATATATGAAGGTATTTCATGAGGTATAAGTAATTTTTTAGGATGAATTGCGGAGTAGAGAATTTTTTAAGGGAATTTATGTTCACTCAAACTTATATCTAAGACAATATAAATATATTTTACTTCTTTTTGCATTAATTTTGAATTTTGTGTTTTTTATATTTTCAATTTATTTTCAATTTTTATTATACATGTAATTATAAAATCATGTATATTGGATATTTAAAAAATTATACAGACTTACCTATAACTTAAAACTTTAGATTTTGCATATAACTAATCAAATAAGAGACAATATTTAATAATCTTAAAGTTAACTACTAACATCAATTTGAGAGTGGATTCTCTCCTCTCTTTTTTTCCTTCAGCTCCAACCCTGCTCTAAATCCAATTGTTGTTAATATATAAAAAAAAATAATAACCTAGAAGAGAAGTAGATATAGAATATGTGAGATATTGGATCGAACTCTAGTATGGCCGAAGGGTAGCTTCTTGGTTCGACAGGGTTAAGCATGATGTCGAAGGTTGTTCACATGCTTGTGTCGAAGATGCTAGGGTTGTTAGCATGTTAAATTAGGTTTTAGTGCTTAAACCCTAATTTGTTAAGTTAGCTTATTTATTAAGTTGGCTTGTGTTATGGGCCTTGCTGAAAAAGCCCATTAGTTAGTATGTTAGGTTTTATTATAAATAGCATACTAGTCTCTCATCATTGCTAAGCTGCAAATCCTAATTGAGGGTGAGAGAGGTTATTTGTTATTCTTGTAAACTTGTAATCTTGTTTTAAGAGAAAGTGAAAGAATAGCAGTTATAACCAATTCTTGTGTTCTTATTCTCTTCCCTAATTCCCTATTATACTTTGTTATTGGTATCGTTTTTCACAACAAATTGGTGCGGTGAGCGTGGAGAAGATGCCGTCAACAAAGTATGAGATTGAAAAGTTCACCGGAGTGAATGATTTCGGTCTGTGGCGCTTGAAGATGAAAGCCCTACTGGTTCAGCAGGGTTGTTTGGAAGCGTTGAAGGGAGAGGCAGCCATGAATGCTGCATTAACGGCAGCGGAGAAGACGACTATGATTGAGAAGGCACACAGCGCAATTTTGTTGAGCCTTGGTGATAAGGTTCTCAGGCAGGTATCAAAGGAGACGACGGCATCAGGGTTATGGGTGAAACTTGAAAGTTTGTACATGACCAAATCGCTGGTAAATCGACTCTACCTGAAGCAAGCTTTGTATTCATTCAAGATGATTGAAGACAAAGTATTGGCTGAGCAGTTGGATATGTTCAACAAGCTGATTCTTGATCTTGAAAATATTGATGTGAAAATCGATGATAAAGATCAAGCGCTGTTACTATTGTGTTCTTTGCCTCGATCACATGCTCACTTCAAAGAAACTCTCTTGTATGGAAGGGAGTCCCTGACGTTTGAAGAAGTTCAATCAGCCTTGTACTCTAAGGACTTGAATGAACGAAAGGAGCATAAACCTTCGACTGTTGGCGAAGGTTTGGCCGTTAAAGGAAAACTCTTACGAAAGGATGGTAAGTTCGACAAGAAGAAAGGCAAAAGCCAGTCGAAGACTTACAGTGGCGAAGCATCTGGCATTTGATGCTACCATTGTAAGAAGGAGGGTCACACAAGAAAGGTGTGCCCTGAACGCTTGAAATATCATGGAGGTAAGGATAATGGCAACGCTGCCATTGTTCAAGATGATTTCGAATCATCTGATGTTCTTGTGGTTTCAAGCAGTGACTCTAAGAAGGAGTGGATTATGGATTCAGGTTGCACTTGGCACATGACTCCAAACAAAGACTTGTTCGAGGAATTATGTGATCAAGATGGTGGATCAGTATTGCTGGGAAACAACAAGGCTTGCAAGATTGCAGGTGTTGGATCTGTGAGATTCAAGCTCCATGATGAGTCAATAAGGTTGTTGACTGAAGTCAGGTATGTTCCTGATTTGAAGAGAAATTTGCTTTCTCTTGGTGAATTCGACAAGAAAGGATATGTTTTCCAAGGAGAGAAAAGCATCCTAAGAGTCATGAAGGGGTCGAAGGAAGTCTTGAGAGGCGTGAAGAAACAAGGCTTGTATACCCTTGAGGCTGAAGTTGTAAGTGGTTCGACAAATGTTGTATCCACGAAACCTTTGTCGAAGACAGAAATCTGGCACATGAGATTGGGCCATGTCAGTGAAAGGGGTCTGGTCGAATTAGGGAAACAAAATCTGCTTGGTGGAGACAAAATCGAAAAGCTGAAGTTTTGTGAACCCTGTGTACTTGGAAAATCTTGCAGAGTGAAGTTCAACAAAGGCAAACAAAGAACACATGGATCCCTTGATTACATCCATGCTGATCTTTGGGGGCCTGCAAGGTGTCCATCACATTCAGGAGCAAGGTATTTTCTATCCATAGTAGATGATTATTCCAGAAAATTATGGGTATTCATCCAGAAGACTAAGGATGAAACTTTTGAGAATTTCAAAAGTTGGAAGACTCTGGTTGAAAATCAGACTGGCAGAAAGGTCAAGAGGTTGAGAACCGACAATGGCCTTGAATTTTGCAATGAGGCATTCGACAGTTTTTGTGCTGCCTCTGGTATTGCAAGGCATAGAACTACTGCAGGTACTCCACAGCAAAATGGTTTGGCTGAAAGGTTTAATCGAACTATTTTGGAGAGAGTCAGATGCATGTTGACTAGTGCGGGGTTAACAAAGGTGTTCTGGGCTGAGGCTGTTTCGACAGCAACATATCTGATAAACAGATGTCCTTCGACAGCGTTAGATATGAAGACACCTAAAGAAGTTTGGTCGGGACATCCACCAGATCTCGACAAACTGAGAGTATTTGGCTGCGTAGCCTATGCTCACATTAGGCAAGACAAGGTCGAACCTAGAGCTCTGAAATGCATGTTCATGGGATACCCTGAAGGAGTCAAAGCTTATAGGCTATGGTGCCTAGAGCCAGGTCACAGGAGGTGTATCACCAGTCGAGATGTAGTTTTTAATGAAGCTAAAATGGCTTTTAAGAAAACTGATGATGTTGGTCGAAGTACAGAAACATCTGACGAAGAGCTGGAACAGGTAGAGATTCCTGTTGAGGTGGAGCATGTTGATGCTGAATTGCATATCCCAGATGAAGTCGAAGAAGAAGCAGAAGATGCTGAAGTTGAGGAAACTGACGATGACTACATATTGTCGAGAGATAGGTCGAGAAGAGTCATCAAGCCACCTCAAAGACTTGGATATGCAGATCTTATAGCTTATGCCTTAATCTCTGCAAGTGAGGTTCTAGACGAAGAACCTAGAGACTATAAGGAAGTTATGAGGAGTCGAAATAAGACTGAATGGCTGAAGGCCATGGATGATGAGATGAAATCTCTTCATGATAATCATACTTGGGAACTGATCAAGAAACCTGTTGGGGCAAGGTTAGTCAGCTGTAAATGGATTTTCAAAGTTAAGGAAGGAATTGAAGGAGTGACGTCGAAAAGATACAAGGCAAGGTTAGTTGCAAGGGGTTTCACTCAGAAAGAAGGTGTCGACTTCAATGATGTGTTTTCTCCTGTTGTGAAGCATAGGTCCATTCGAATGTTGCTTGCCATGGTGGCACAGTTCGATCTTGAACTGGAACAGATGGATGTGAAGACTGCGTTCTTGTATGGTGATCTAGATGAAACGATCCTGATGAGGCAACCTGAAGGGTATGTCGAAAAGGGGAAGGAAGATTATGTGTGCAAGTTAAAGAGATCTTTGTATGGGCTGAAACAATCTCCTCGACAGTGGAATAGGAGATTCGACAAGTTCATGGCACGCATAAGTTTCATTAGAAGTCAGTTCGACCATTGCGTTTACTTCAGATTTCGACCTGGTAATTCATTTGTTATTTTGTTACTTTATGTGGATGATATTCTCATAGCAAGCAACAATGTTGAAGATGTGATGAGGGTGAAGGCTGAACTCAATAAGGAGTTCGATATGAAGGATCTGGGAGCTGCTTCCAGGATTCTTGGAATTGACATTCGAAGAGATAGAAAGAAGTCGAAGTTATGTCTATCTCAAGAGGCATATCTACGGAAGATTCTTGAAAAGTTTGGTATGTCGAATTCGAAGCCAGTTGTGACTCCAACAAACCCTCAATTCAAGCTGAGTGTTGATCAGTGTCCCAGTACTGATGTCGAAATAGCCTATATGAATAGCATCCCATATGCTAATATAGTTGGTTCTTTGATGTATGCTATGGTCTGTACTAGACCCGACATAGCTTACGCAGTTAGTCTTGTAAGCAGGTACATGGCGAATCCTGGAAAGGCTCACTGGCAAGCATTGAAGTGGATTTTAAGGTACATAAATGGGTCTCTGAATAGAGTCCTAATTTATGGTGGAGCCTTGGGTGAAGATAGTAAAGCAGTAATAGAAGGATATGTCGACTCTGATTATGCAGGTTGTATGGATTCTAGAAAGTCTATTTCTGGATATGTTTTCACTATGTTTGGCACAACAATTAGTTGGAAAGCAACTCTTCAGAAGGTTGTTGCTCTATCAACCACTGAAGCGGAATATATTGCTCTCACTGAAGCTGTGAAAGAAGCATTGTGGCTTGAAGGTTTTGCAAA